>NW_028263258.1:300000-428000 GCF_982192425.1 Myodes glareolus
TTTCTTCTGAATGCTTGTAAGTAGCTTAAGGCACTTTCAAAGCAAAGTGATTTTCTCTAAAAGGAGAGCATATAGAAAGTGAAGCAACACTCCATTCACTTCGCACAGTGAATTGAAGTGTTGGAACAGACAGCTTCTCTTTCATAGAAACGCATTTGAGTTTCCTGTGAATGTGTGTGAGTAGCTTAAGGCACTTTCAAAGGAAAGTGATTTTCTCTGAAAGGACAGCATTTAGAAAGTGAAGCAACACTCCATTCACTTCGCACAGTGAATTGAAGTGTTGGAACAGACTGCTTCTCTTTCAGTGAAACGCATGTGAATTTCTGTTGAATGCTTGTAAGTACCTTAAGGCACTTTCAAAGGAAAGTGATTTTCTCTGAAAGGACAGCATTTAGAAAGTGAAGCAACACTCCATTCACTTCGCACAGTGAATTGAAGTGTTGGAACAGACAGCTTCTCTTTCATAGAAACACATTTGAGTTTCCTGTGAATGTGTGTAAGTAGCTTAAGGCACTTTCAAAGGAAAGTGATTTTCTCTGAAAGGACAGCATTTAGAAAGTGAAACAACACTCCATTCACTTCGCACAGTGAATTGAAGTGTTGGAACAGACTTCTTCTCTTTCAGAGAAACGCATGTGAATTTCTGTGGTATGCTTGTAAGTAGCTTAAGGCACTTTCAAAGGAAAGTGATTTTCTCTGAAAGGACAGCATTTAGAACGTGAAGCAACACTCCATTCACTTCGAACAGTGAATTGAAGTGTTGGAACAGACTGCTTCTCTTTCAGAGAAACGCATGTGAATTTCTATTGAATGCTTGTAAGTAGCTTAAGGCACTTTCAAAGGAAAGTGATTTTCTCTGAAAGGACAGCATTTAGAAAGTGAAGCAACACTCCATTCACTACGCACAGTGAATTGAAGTGTTGGAACAGACTGCTTCTCTTTCAGAAAAATGCATGTGAGTTTCTTGTGAATGCTTGTAAGTAGCTAAAGGCACTTTCAAAGGAAAGTGATTTTCTCTGAAAGGACAGCATTTAGAAAGTGAAGCAACACTCCATTCACTTCGCACAGTGAATTGAAGTGTTGGAACAGACAGCTTCCTTTCGTAGAAACGCATTTGAGTTTCCAGTGAATGTGTGTAAGTAGCTTAAGGCACTTTCAAAGCAAAGTGATTTTCTCTGAAAGGACAGCATTTAGAAAGTGAAACAACACTCCATTCACTTCGCACAGTGAATTGAAGTGTTGGAACAGACTTCTTCTCTTTCAGAGAAAAGCATGTGAATTTCTGTGGAATGCTTGTAAGTAGCTTAAGGCACTTTCAAAGGAAAGTGATTTTCTCTGAAAGGACAGCATTTAGAAAGTGAAGCAACACTCCATTCACTTCGCACAGTGAATTGAAGTGTTGGAACAGACCATTTCTCTTTCAGAGAAACAGATATGAGTTTTTTGTGAATGTTTGTAAGTAGCTTAAGGCACTTTCAAAGGAAAGTGATTTTCTCTGAAAGGACAGCATTTAGAAAGTGAAGCAACACTCCATTCACTTCGCACAGTGAATTGAAGTGTTGGAACAGACTGCTTCTCTTTCAGAGAAACGCATGTGAATTTCTATTGAATGCTTGTAAGTAGCTTAAGGCACTTTCAAAGGAAAGTGATTTTCTCTGAAAGGACAGCATTTAGAAAGTGAAGCAACACTCCATTCACTACGCACAGTGAATTGAAGTGTTGGAACAGACTGCTTCTCTTTCAGAAAAATGCATGTGAGTTTCTTGTGAATGCTTGTAAGTAGCTTAAGGCACTTTCAAAGGAAAGTGATTTTCTCCGAAAGGACAGCATTTAGAAAGTGAAGCAACACTCCATTCACTTCGCACAGTGAATTGAAGTGTTGGAACAGACTACTTCTCTTTCAGGAAACAGATATGAGTTTTTTGTGAATGCTTTTAAGTAGCTTAAGGCATTTTCAAAGGAAAGTGATTTTCTCTGAAAGGACAGCATTTAGAAAGTAGAGCAACACTCCATTCACTTCGCATAGTGAATTGAAGTGTTGGAACAGACTGCTTCTCTTTCAGTTAATGCATGTGAATTTCTGTTAAATGCTGTAAGTAGCTTAAGGCACTTTCAAAGGAAAGTGATTTTCTCTGAAAGGACAGCATTTAGAAAGTGAAGCAACACTCCATTCACTACGCACAGTGAATTGAAGTGTTGGAATAGACTGCTTCTCTTTCAGAAAAATGCATGTGAGTTTCTTGTGAATGCTTGTAAGTAGCTAAGGCACTTTCAAAAAAAAGTGATTTTCTCTGAAAGGACAGCATTTAGAAAGTGAAGGAACACTCCATTCACTACGCACAGTGAATTGAAGTGTTGGAACAGACTGCTTCTTTTTCAGAGAAACGCATGTGAATTTCTGTTAAATGCTTGTCAGTAGCTTAAGGCACTTTCAGAGGAAAGTGATTTTTCTCTGAAAGGACAGCATTTAGAAAGTGAAGCAACACTCCATTCACTATGCACAGTGAATTCAAGTGTTGGAACAGACAGCTTCTCTTTCATAAAACCACATTTGATATTCCTGTGAATGCTTGTAAGTAGCTTAAGGCACTTTCAAAGGAAAGTGATTTTCTCTGAAAGGACAGCATTTAGAAAGTGAAGCAACACTCCATTCACTTCGCCCAGTGAATTGAAATGTTGGAACACACTGCTTCTCTTTCAGAGAAACGGATGTGAGTTTCTTCTGAATGCTTGTAAGTAGCTTAAGGCACTTTCAAAGCAAAGTGATTTTCTCTAAAAGGAGAGCATATAGAAAGTGAAGCAACACTCCATTCACTTCGCACAGTGAATTGAAGTGTTATAACAGACAGCTTCTCTTTCATAGAAACGCATTTGAGTTTCCTGTGAATGTGTGTAAGTAGCTTAAGGCACTTTCAAAGGAAAGTGATTTTCTCTGAAAGGACAGCATTTAGAAAGTGAAGCAACCCTCCATTCACTTCGCACAGTGAATTGAAGTGTTGGAACAGACTGCTTCTCTTTCAGTGAAGCGCATGTGAATTTCTGTTGAATGCTTGTAAGTAGCCTAAGGCACTTTCAAAGGAAAGTGATTTTCTCTGAAAGGACAGGATTTAGAAGGTGAAGCAACACTCCATTCACTTCGCACAGTGAATTGAAGTGTTGGAACAGACAGCTTCTCTTTCATAGAAACGCATTTGAGTTTCCTGTGAATGTGTGTAAGTAGCTTAAGGCACTTTCAAAGGAAAGTGATTTTCTCTGAAAGGACAGCATTTAGAAAGTGAAACAACACTCCATTCACTACGCACAGTGAATTGAAGTGTTGGAACAGACTGCTTCTCTTTCAGAAAAATGCATGTGAGTTTCTTGTGAATGCTTGTAAGTAGCTTAAGGCACTTTCAAAGGAAAGTGATTTTCTCCGAAAGGACAGCATTTAGAAAGTGAAGCAACACTCCATTCACTTCGCACAGTGAATTGAAGTGTTGGAACAGACTACTTCTCTTTCAGGAAACAGATATGAGTTTTTTGTGAATGCTTTTAAGTAGCTTAAGGCATTTTCAAAGGAAAGTGATTTTCTCTGAAAGGACAGCATTTAGAAAGTAGAGCAACACTCCATTCACTTCGCATAGTGAATTGAAGTGTTGGAACAGACTGCTTCTCTTTCAGTTAATGCATGTGAATTTCTGTTGAATGCTGTAAGTAGCTTAAGGCACTTTCAAAGGAAAGTGATTTTCTCTGAAAGGACAGCATTTAGAAAGTGAAGCAACACTCCATTCACTACGCACAGTGAATTGAAGTGTTGGAATAGACTGCTTCTCTTTCAGAAAAATGCATGTGAGTTTCTTGTGAATGCTTGTAAGTAGCTAAGGCACTTTCAAAAAAAAGTGGTTTTCTCTGAAAGGACAGCATTTAGAAAGTGAAGGAACACTCCATTCACTACGCACAGTGAATTGAAGTGTTGGAAGAGACTGCTTCTTTTTCAGAGAAACGCATGTGAATTTCTGTTAAATGCTTGTCAGTAGCTTAAGGCACTTTCAGAGGAAAGTGATTTTTCTCTGAAAGGACAGCATTTAGAAAGTGAAGCAACACTCCATTCACTATGCACAGTGAATTCAAGTGTTGGAACAGACAGCTTCTCTTTCATAAAACCACATTTGATATTCCTGTGAATGCTTGTAAGTAGCTTAAGGCACTTTCAAAGGAAAGTGATTTTCTCTGAAAGGACAGCATTTAGAAAGTGAAGCAACACTCCATTCACTTCGCCCAGTGAATTGAAATGTTGGAACACACTGCTTCTCTTTCAGAGAAACGGATGTGAGTTTCTTCTGAATGCTTGTAAGTAGCTTAAGGCACTTTCAAAGCAAAGTGATTTTCTCTAAAAGGAGAGCATATAGAAAGTGAAGCAACACTCCATTCACTTCGCACAGTGAATTGAAGTCTTATAACAGACAGCTTTTCTTTCATAGAAACGCATTTGAGTTTCCTGTGAATGTGTGTAAGTAGCTTAAGGCACTTTCAAAGGAAAGTGATTTTCTCTGAAAGGACAGCATTTAGAAAGTGAAGCAACACTCCATTAACTTCGCACAGTGAATTGAAGTGTTGGAACAGACTGCTTCTCTTTCAGTGAAACGCATGTGAATTTCTGTTGAATGCTTGTAAGTACCTTAAGGCACTTTCAAAGGAAAGTGATTTTCTCTGAAAGGACAGCATTTAGAAAGTGAAGCAACACTCCATTCACTTCGCCCAGTGAATTGAAATGTTGGAACACACTGCTTCTCTTTCAGAGAAACGGATGTGAGTTTCTTCTGAATGCTTGTAAGTTGCTTAAGGCACTTTCAAAGCAAAGTGATTTTCTCTAAAAGGAGAGCATATAGAAAGTGAAGCAACACTCCATTCACTTCGCACAGTGAATTGAAGTGTTCGAACAGACAGCTTCTCTTTCATAGAAACGCATTTGAGTTTCCTGTGAATGTGTGTAAGTAGCTTAAGGCACTTTCAAAGGAAAGTGATTTTCTCTGAAAGGACAGCATTTAGAAAGTGAAGCAACACTCCATTCACTTCGCACAGTGAATAGAAGTGTTGGAACAGACTGCTTCTCTTTCAGTGAAACGCATGTGAATTTCTGTTGAATGCTTGTAAGTACCTTAAGGCACTTTCAAAGGAAAGTGATTTTCTCTGAAAGGACAGCATTTAGAAAGTGAAGCAACACTCCATTCACTTCGCACAGTGAATTGAAGTGTTGGAACAGACTACTTCTCTTTCAGGAAACAGATATGAGTTTTTTGTGAATGCTTTTAAGTAGCTTAAGGCATTTTCAAAGGAAAGTGATTTTCTCTGAAAGGACAGCATTTAGAAAGTAGAGCAACACTCCATTCACTTCGCATAGTGAATTGAAGTGTTGGAACAGACTGCTTCTCTTTCAGTTAATGCATGTGAATTTCTGTTGAATGCTGTAAGTAGCTTAAGGCACTTTCAAAGGAAAGTGATTTTCTCTGAAAGGACAGCATTTAGAAAGTGAAGCAACACTCCATTCACTACGCACAGTGAATTGAAGTGTTGGAACAGACTGCTTCTCTTTCAGAAAAATGCATGTGAGTTTCTTGTGAATGCTTGTAAGTAGCTAAGGCACTTTCAAAAAAAAGTGATTTTCTCTGAAAGGACAGCATTTAGAAAGTGAAGGAACACTCCATTCACTACGCACAGTGAATTGAAGTGTTGGAACAGACTGCTTCTTTTTCAGAGAAACGCATGTGAATTTCTGTTAAATGCTTGTCAGTAGCTTAAGGCACTTTCAGAGGAAAGTGATTTTCTCTGAAAGGACAGCATTTAGGAAGTGAAGCAACACTCCATTCACTATGCACAGTGAATTCAAGTTTTGGAACAGACAGCTTCTCTTTCATAAAACCACATTTGATATTCCTGTGAATGCTTGTAAGTAGCTTAAGGCACTTTCAAAGGAAAGTGATTTTCTCTGAAAGGACAGCATTTAGAAAGTGAAGCAACACTCCATTCACTTCGCCCAGTGAATTGAAATGTTGGAACACACTGCTTCTCTTTCAGAGAAACGGATGTGAGTTTCTTCTGAATGCTTGTAAGTAGCTTAAGGCACTTTCAAAGCAAAGTGATTTTCTCTAAAAGGAGAGCATATAGAAAGTGAAGCAACACTCCATTCACTTCGCACAGTGAATTGAAGTGTTGGAACAGACAGCTTCTCTTTCATAGAAACGCATTTGAGTTTCCTGTGAATGTGTGTGAGTAGCTTAAGGCACTTTCAAAGGAAAGTGATTTTCTCTGAAAGGACAGCATTTAGAAAGTGAAGCAACACTCCATTCACTTCGCACAGTGAATTGAAGTGTTGGAATAGACTGCTTCTCTTTCAGTGAAACGCATGTGAATTTCTGTTGAATGCTTGTAAGTACCTTAAGGCACTTTCAAAGGAAAGTGATTTTCTCTGAAAGGACAGCATTTAGAAAGTGAAGCAACACTCCATTCACTTCGCACAGTGAATTGAAGTGTTGGAACAGACAGCTTCTCTTTCGTAGAAACGCATTTGAGTTTCCAGTGAATGTGTGTAAGTAGCTTAAGGCACTTTCAAAGCAAAGTGATTTTCTCTGAAAGGACAGCATTTAGAAAGTGAAACAACACTACATTCACTTCGCACAGTGAATTGAAGTGTTGGAACAGACTTCTTCTCTTTCAGAGAAAAGCATGTGAATTTCTGTGGAATGCTTGTAAGTAGCTTAAGGCACTTTCAAAGGAAAGTGATTTTCTCTGAAAGGACAGCATTTAGAAAGTGAAACAACACTCCATTCACTTCGCACAGTGAATTGAAGTGTTGGAACAGACCATTTCTCTTTCAGAGAAACAGATATTAGTTTTTTGTGAATGTTTGTAAGTAGCTTAAGGCACTTTCAAAGGAAAGTGATTTTCTCTGAAAGGACAGCATTTAGAAAGTGAAGCAACACTCCATTCACTACGCACAGTGAATTGAAGTGTTGGAACAGACTGCTTCCCTTTCAGAAAAATGCATGTGAGTTTCTTGTGAATGCTTGTAAGTAGCTTAAGGCACTTTCAAAGGAAAGTGATTTTCTCCGAAAGGACAGCATTTAGAAAGTGAAGCAACACTCCATTCACTTCGCACAGTGAATTGAAGTGTTGGAACAGACTGCTTCTCTTTCAGTGAAACGCATGTGAATTTCTGTTGAATGCTTGTAAGTACCTTAAGGCACTTTCAAAGGAAAGTGATTTTCTCTGAAAGGACAGCATTTAGAAAGTGAAGCAACACTCCATTCACTTCGCATAGTGAATTGAAGTGTTGGAACAGACAGCTTCTCTTTCATAGAAACACATTTGAGTTTCCTGTGAATGTGTGTAAGTAGCTTAAGGCACTTTCAAAGGAAAGTGATTTTCTCTGAAAGGACAGCATTTAGAAAGTGAAACAACACTCCATTCACTTCGCACAGTGAATTGAAGTGTTGGAACAGACTTCTTCTCTTTCAGAGAAACGCATGTGAATTTCTGTGGTATGCTTGTAAGTAGCTTAATGCACTTTCAAAGGAAAGTGATTTTCTCTGAAAGGACAGCATTTAGAAAGTGAAACAACACTCCATTCACTTCGCACAGTGAATTGAAGTTTTGGAACAGACCACTTCTCTTTCAGAGAAACAGATATGAGTTTTTTGTGAATGCTTGTAAGTAGCTTAAGGCACTTTCAAAGGAAAGTGATTTTCTCTGAAAGGACAGCATTTAGAACGTGAAGCAACACTCCATTCACTTCGAACAGTGAATTGAAGTGTTGGAACAGACTGCTTCTCTTTCAGAGAAACGCATGTGAATTTCTGTTGAATGCTTGTAAGTAGCTTAAGGCACTTTCAAAGGAAAGTGATTTTCTCTGAAAGGACAGCATTTAGAAAGTGAAGCAACACTCCATTCACTACGCACAGTGAATTGAAGTGTTGGAACAGACTGCTTCTCTTTCAGAAAAATGCATGTGAGTTTCTTGTGAATGCTTGTAAGTAGCTAAAGGCACTTTCAAAGGAAAGTGATTTTCTCTGAAAGGACAGCATTTAGAAAGTGAAGCAACACTCCATTCACTTCGCACAGTGAATTGAAGTGTTGGAACAGACAGCTTCTCTTTCGTAGAAACGCATTTGAGTTTCCAGTGAATGTGTGTAAGTAGCTTAAGGCACTTTCAAAGCAAAGTGATTTTCTCTGAAAGGACAGCATTTAGAAAGTGAAACAACACTACATTCACTTCGCACAGTGAATTGAAGTGTTGGAACAGACTTCTTCTCTTTCAGAGAAAAGCATGTGAATTTCTGTGGAATGCTTGTAAGTAGCTTAAGGCACTTTCAAAGGAAAGTGATTTTCTCTGAAAGGACAGCATTTAGAAAGTGAAACAACACTCCATTCACTTCGCACAGTGAATTGAAGTGTTGGAACAGACCATTTCTCTTTCAGAGAAACAGATATGAGTTTTTTGTGAATGTTTGTAAGTAGCTTAAGGCACTTTCAAAGGAAAGTGATTTTCTCTGAAAGGACAGCATTTAGAAAGTGAAGCAACACTCCATTCACTACGCACAGTGAATTGAAGTGTTGGAACAGACTGCTTCCCTTTCAGAAAAATGCATGTGAGTTTCTTGTGAATGCTTGTAAGTAGCTTAAGGCACTTTCAAAGGAAAGTGATTTTCTCCGAAAGGACAGCATTTAGAAAGTGAAGCAACACTCCATTCACTTCGCACAGTGAATTGAAGTGTTGGAACAGACTACTTCTCTTTCAGGAAACAGATATGAGTTTTTTGTGAATGCTTTTAAGTAGCTTAAGGCATTTTCAAAGGAAAGTGATTTTCTCTGAAAGGACAGCATTTAGAAAGTAGAGCAACACTCCATTCACTTCGCATAGTGAATTGAAGTGTTGGAACAGACTGCTTCTCTTTCAGTGAAATGCATGTGAATTTCTGTTGAATGCTGTAAGTAGCTTAAGGCACTTTCAAAGGAAAGTGATTTTCTCTGAAAGGACAGCATTTAGAAAGTGAAGCAACACTCCATTCACTACACACAGTGAATTGAAGTGTTGGAACAGACTGCTTCTTTTTCAGAAAAATGCATGTGAGTTTCTTGTGAATGCTTGTAAGTAGCTAAGGCACTTTCAAAAAAAAGTGATTTTCTCTGAAAGGACAGCATTTAGAAAGTGAAGGAACACTCCATTCACTACGCACAGTGAATTGAAGTGTTGGAACAGACTGCTTCTTTTTCAGAGAAACGCATGTGAATTTCTGTTAAATGCTTGTCAGTAGCTTAAGGCACTTTCAGAGGAAAGTGATTTTCTCTGAAAGTACAGCATTTAGACAGTGAAGCAACACTCCATTCACTATGCACAGTGAATTCAAGTGTTGGAACAGACAGCTTCTCTTTCATAAAACCACATTTGATATTCCTGTGAATGCTTGCAAGTAGCTTAAGGCACTTTCAAAGGAAAGTGATTTTCTCTGAAAGGACAGCATTTAGAAAGTGAAGCAACACTCCATTCACTTCGCACAGTGAATTGAAATGTTGGAACACACTGCTTCTCTTTCAGAGAAACGGATGTGAGTTTCTTCTGAATGCTTGTAAGTAGCTTAAGGCACTTTCAAAGCAAAGTGATTTTCTCTAAAAGGAGAGCATATAGAAAGTGAAGCAACACTCCATTCACTTCGCACAGTGAATTGAAGTGTGGGAACAGACAGCTTCTCTTTCATAGAAACGCATTTGAGTTTCCTGTGAATGTGTGTAAGTAGCTTAAGGCACTTTCAAAGGAAAGTGATTTTCTCTGAAAGGACAGCATTTAGAAAGTGAAGCAACACTCCATTCACTTCGCACAGTGAATTGAAGTGTTGGAACAGACTGCTTCTCTTTCAGTGAAACGCATGTGAATTTCTGTTCAATGCTTGTAAGTAGCTTAAGGCACTTTCAAAGGAAAGTGATTTTCTCTGAAAGGACAGCATTTAGAAAGTGAAGCAACACTCCATTCACTTCGCACAGTGAATTGAAGTGTTGGAACAGACTACTTCTCTTTCAGGAAACAGATATGAGTTTTTTGTGAATGCTTTTAAGTAGCTTAAGGCATTTTCAAAGGAAAGTGATTTTCTCTGAAAGGACAGCATTTAGAAAGTAGAGCAACACTCCATTCACTTCGCATAGTGAATTGAAGTGTTGGAACAGACTGCTTCTCTTTCAGTGAAATGCATGTGAATTTCTGTTGAATGCTGTAAGTAGCTTAAGGCACTTTCAAAGGAAAGTGATTTTCTCTGAAAGGACAGCATTTAGAAAGTGAAGCAACACTTCATTCACTTCGCACAGTGAATTGAAATGTTGGAACAGACTGCTTCTCTTTCAGTGAAACGCATGTGAATTTCTGTTCAATGCTTGTAAGTAGCTTAAGGCACTTTCAAAGGAAAGTGATTTTCTCTGAAAGGACAGCATTTAGAAAGTGAAGCAACACTCCATTCACTTCGCACAGTGAATTGAAGTGTTGGAACAGACTACTTCTCTTTCAGGAAACAGATATGAGTTTTTTGTGAATGCTTTTAAGTAGCTTAAGGCATTTTCAAAGGAAAGTGATTTTCTCTGAAAGGACAGCATTTAGAAAGTAGAGCAACACTCCATTCACTTCGCATAGTGAATTGAAGTGTTGGAACAGACTGCTTCTCTTTCAGTGAAATGCATGTGAATTTCTGTTGAATGCTGTAAGTAGCTTAAGGCACTTTCAAAGGAAAGTGATTTTCTCTGAAAGGACAGCATTTAGAAAGTGAAGCAACACTCCATTCACTTCGCACAGTGAATTGAAATGTTGGAACAGACTGCTTCTCTTTCAGTGAAACGCATGTGTGAATTTCTGTTCAATGCTTGTAAGTAGCTTAAGGCACTTTCAAAGGAAAGTGATTTTCTCTGAAAGGACAGCATTTAGAAAGTGAAGCAACACTCCATTCACTTCGCACAGTGAATTGAAGTGTTGGAACAGACAGCTTCTCTTTCATAGAAACGCATTTGAGTTTCCTGTGAATGTGTGTAAGTAGCTTAAGGCACTTTCAAAGGAAAGTGATTTTCTCTGAAAAGAGAGCATTTAGAAAGTGAAACAACACTCCATTCACTTCGCACAGTGAATTGAAGTGTTGGAACAGACTTCTTCTCTTTCAGAGACACGCATGTGAATTTCTGTGGAATGCTTGTAAGTAGCTTAAGGCACTTTCAAAGGAAAGTGATTTTCTCTGAAAGGACAGCATTTAGAAAGTGAAACAACACTCCATTCACTTCGCACAGTGAATTGAAGTGTTGGAACAGACCACTTCTCTTTCAGAGAAACAGATATGAGTTTTTTGTGAATGCTTGTAAGTAGCTTAAGGCACTTTCAAAGGAAAGTGATTTTCTCTGAACGGACAGCATTTAGAAAGTGAAGCAACACTCCATTCACTTCGCACAGTGAATTGAAGTGTTGGAACAGACTGCTTCTCTTTCAGAGAAACGCATGTGAATTTCTATTGAATGCTTGTAAGTAGCTTAAGGCGCTTTCAAAGGAAAGTGATTTTCTCTGAAAGGACAGCATTTAGAAAGTGAAGCAACACTCCATTCACTACGCACAGTGAATTGAAGTGTTGGAACAGACCACTTTTCTTTCAGAAAAATGCATGTGATTTTCTTGTGAATGCTTGTAAGTAGCTTAAGGCACTTTCAAAGAAAGTGATTTTCTCTGAAAGGACAGCATTTAGAAAGTGAAGCAACACTCCATTCACTTCGCACAGTGAATTGAAGTGTTGGAATAGACAGCTTCTCTTTCGGAGAAACCCATTTGAGTTTCCTGTGAATGTGTGTAAGTAGCTTAAGGCACTTTCAATGCAAAGTGATTTTCTCTGAAAGGACAGCATTTAGAAAGTGAAACAACACTCCATTCACTTCGCACAGTGAATTGAAGTGTTGGAACAGACTTCTTCTCTTTCAGAGAAACGCATGTGAATTTCTGTGGAATGCTTGTAAGTAGCTTAAGGCACTTTCAACGAAAGTGATTTTCTCTGAAAGGACAGCATTTAGAAAGTGAAACAACACTCCATTCACTTCGCACAGTGAATTGAAGTGTTGGAACAGACCATTTCTCTTTCAGAGAAACAGATATGAGTTTTTTGTGAATGCTTGTAAGTAGCTTAAGGCACTTTCAAAGGAAAGTGATTTTCTCTGAAAGGACAGCATTTAGAAAGTGAAGCAACACTCCATTCACTTCGCTCAGTGAATTGAAGTGTTGGAACAGACTGCTTCTCTTTCAGAGAAACGCATGTGAATTTCTATTGAATGCTTGTATGTAGCTAAGGCACTTTCAAAAGAAAGTGATTTTCTCAGAAAGGACAGCATTTAGAAAGTGAAGCAACACTCCATTCACTACGCACAGTGAATTGAAGTGTTGGAACAGACTGCTTCTCTTTCAGAAAAATGCATGTGAGTTTCTTGTGAATGCTTGTAAGTAGCTTAAGACACTTTCAAAGGAAAGTGATTTTCTCTGAAAGGACAGCATTTAGAAAGTGAAGCAACACTCCATTCACTTCGCACAGTGAATTGAAGTGTTGGAACAGACTGCTTCTCTTTCAGTGAAACACATGTGAATTTCTGTTGAATGCTTGTAAGTAGCTTAAGGCACTTTCAAAGGAAAGTGATTTTCTCTGAAAGGACAGCATTTAGAAAGTGAAGCAACACTCCATTCACTTCGCACAGTGAATTGAAGTGTTGGAACAGACAGCTTCTCTTTCAAAGAAACGCATTTGAGTTTCCTGTGAATGTGTGTAAGTAGCTTAAGGCACTTTCAAAGGAAAGTGATTTTCTCTGAAAGGACAGCATTTAGAAACTGAAGCAACACTCCATTCACTACGCACAGTGAATTGAAGTGTTGGAACAGACAGCTTCACTTTCATAGAACCACATTTGATATTCCTGTGAATGCTTGTAAGTAGCTTAAGGCACTTTCAAAGGAAAGTGATTTTCTCTGAAAGGACAGCATTTAGAAAGTGAAGCAACACTCCATTCACTTCGCACAGTGAATTGAAATGTTAGAACACACTGCTTCTCTTTCAGAGAAACGGATGTGAGTTTCTTCTGAATGCTTGTAAGTAGCTTAAGGTACTTTCAAAGCAAAGTGATTTTCTCTAAAAGGCGAGCATATAGAAAGTGAAGCAACACTCCATTCACTTCGCACAGTGAATTGTAATGTTGGAACAAACTGCTTCTCTTTCAGAAAAATGCGTGTGAGTTTCTTGTGAATGCTTGTAAGTAGCTTAAGGCACTTTCAAAGGAAAGTGATTTTCTCTGAAAGGACAGCATTTAGAAAGTGAAGCAACACTCCATTCACTTCGCACAGTGAATTGAAATGTTGGAACAGACTGCTTCTCTTTCATAGAAACGCATGTGAATTTCTATTGAATGCTTGTAAGTAGCTTAAGGCACTTTCAAAGGAAAGTGATTTTCTCTGAAAGGACAGCATTTAGAAAGTGAAGCAACACTCCATTCACTTCGCAGAGTGAATTGAAGTGTTGGAACAGACTGCTTCTCTTTCAGTGAAACACATGTGAATTTCTGTTGAATGCTTGTAAGTAGCTTAAGGCACTTTCAAAGGAAAGTGATTTTCTCTGAATGGACAGCATTTAGAAAGTGAAGCAACACTCCATTCACTTCGCACATTGAATTGAAGTGTTGGAACAGACAGCTTCTCTTTCATAGAAACGCATTTGAGTTTCCTGTGAATGTGTGTAAGTAGCTTAAGGCACTTTCAAAGGAAAGAGATTTTCTCTGAAAGGACAGCATTTAGAAAGTGAAACAACACTCCATTCACTTCACACACTGAACTGAAGAGTTGGAACAGACTTCTTCTCTTTCAGAGAAACGCATGTGAATTTCTGTGGAATGCTTGTAAGTGGCTTAAGGCACTTTCAAGGAAAGTGATTTTCTCTGAAAGGACAGCATTTAGAAAGTGAAACAACACTCCATTCACTTCGCACAGAGAATTGAAGTGTTGGAACAGACCACTTCTCTTTCAGAGAAACAGATATGAGTTTTTTGTGAATGCTTGTAAGTAGCTTAAGGCACTTTCAAAGGAAAGTGATTTCTCTGAAAGGACAGCATTTAGAAAGTGAAGCAACACTCCATTCACTTCGCACAGTGAATTGAAGTGTTGGAACAGACTGCTTCTCTTTCAGAGAAACGCATGTGAATTTCTATTGAATGCTTGTAAGTAGCTTAAGGCACTTTCAAAGGAAAGTGATTTTCTCGGAAAGGACAGCATTTAGAAAGTGAAGCAACACTCCATTCACTACGCACAGTGAATTGAAGTGTTGGAACCGACTCCTTCTCTTTCAGAAAAATGCATGTGAGTTTCTTGTGAATGCTTGTAAGTAGCTTAAGGCACTTTCAAAGGAAAGTGATTTTCTCTGAAAGGACAGCATTTAGAAAGTGAAACAACACTCCATTCACATCGCACATTGAATTGAAGTGTTGGAACAGACTGCTTCTTTTTCAGAGAAACACATGTGGAATTTCTATTGAATGCTTGTAAGTAGCTTAAGGCACTTTCAAAGGAAAGTGATTTTCTCTGAAAGGACAGCATTTAGAAAGTGAAGCAACACTCCATTCACTACGCACAGTGAATTGAAGTGTTGGAACAGACTGCTTCTCTTTCAGAAAAATGCATGTGAGTTTCTTGTGAATGCTTGTAAGTAGCTTAAGGCACTTTCAAAGGAAAGTGATTTTCTCCGAAAGGACAGCATTTAGAAAGTGAAGCAACACTCCATTCACTTCGCACAGTGAATTGAAGTGTTGGAACAGACTACTTTCTTTCAGGAAACAGATATGAGTTTTTTGTGAATGCTTTTAAGTAGCTTAAGGCATTTTCAAAGGAAAGTGATTTTCTCTGAAAGGACAGCATTTAGAAAGTAGAGCAACACTCCATTCACTTCGCATAGTGAATTGACGTGTTGGAACAGACTGCTTCTCTTTCAGTGAAATGCATGTGAATTTCTGTTGAATGCTGTAAGTAGCTTAAGGCACTTTCAAAGGAAAGTGATTTTCTCTGAAAGGACAGCATTTAGAAAGTGAAGCAACACTCCATTCACTATGCACAGTGAATTGAAGTGTTGGAACAGACTGCTTCTCTTTCAGAAAAATGCATGTGAATTTCTTGTGAATGCTTGTAAGTAGCTAAGGCACTTTCAAAAAAAAGTGATTTTCTCTGAAAGGACAGCATTTAGAAAGTGAAGGAACACTCCATTCACTACGCACAGTGAATTGAAGTGTTGGAACAGACTGCTATTTTTTCAGAGAAACGCATGTGAATTTCTGTTAAATGCTTGTCAGTAGCTTAAGGCACTTTCAGAGGAAAGTGATTTTCTCTGAAAGGACAGCATTTAGAAAGTGAAGCAACACTCCACTATGCACAGTGAATTCAAGTGTTGGAACAGACAGCTTCTCTTTCATAAAACCACATTTGATATTCCTGTGAATGCTTGTAAGTAGCTTAAGGCACTTTCAAAGGAAAGTGATTTTCTCTGAAAGGACAGCATTTAGAAAGTGAAGCAACACTCCATTCACTTCGCACAGTGAATTGAAGTGTTGGAACAGACTGCTTCTCTTTCAGTGAAACGCATGTGAATTTCTGTTGAATGCTTGTAAGTACCTTAAGGCACTTTCAAAGGAAAGTGATTTTCTCTGAAAGGACAGCATTTCGAAAGTGAAGCAACACTCCATTCACTTCGCACAGTGAATTGAAGTGTTGGAACAGACTTCTTCTCTTTCAGAGAAACGCATGTGAATTTCTGTGGAATGCTTGTAAGTAGCTTAAGGCACTTTCAAAGGAAAGTGATTTTCTCTGAAAGGACAGCATTTAGAAAGTGAAACAACACTACATTCACTTCGCACAGTGAATTGAAGTGTTGGAACAGACCACTTCTCTTTCAGAGAAACAGATATGAGTTTTTTGTGAATGCTTGTAAGTAGCTTAAGGCACTTTCAAAGGAAAGTGATTTTCTCTGAAAGGACAGCATTTAGAAAGTGAAGCAACACTCCATTCACTTCGCACAGTGAATTGAAGTATTGGAACAGACTGCTTCTCTTTCAGAGAAACGCATGTGAATTTCTATTGAATGCTTGTAAGTAGCTTAAGGCACTTTCAAAGGAAAGTGATTTTCTCTGAAAGGACAGCATTTAGAAAGAGAAGCAACACTCCATTCACTACGCACAGTGAATTGAAGTGTTGGAACAGACCACTTTTCTTTCAGAAAAATGCATGTGAGTTTCTTGTGAATGCTTGTAAGTAGCTTAAGGCACTTTCAGAGAAAGTGATTTTCTCTGAAAGGACAGCATTTAGAAAGTGAAGCAACACTCCATTCACTTCGCACAGTGAATTGAAGTGTTGGAACAGACAGCTTCTCTTTCGGAGAAACGTATTTGAGTTTCCTGTGAATGTGTGTAAGTAGCTTAAGGCACTTTCAATGCAAAGTGATTTTCTCTGAAAGGACAGCATTTAGAAAGTGAAACAACACTCCATTCACTTCGCACAGTGAATTGAAGTGTTGGAACAGACTTCTTCTCTTTCAGAGAAACGCATGTGAATTTCTGTGGAATGCTTGTAAGTAGCTTAAGGCACTTTCAACGAAAGTGATTTTCTCTGAAAGGACAGCATTTAGAAAGTAAAACAACACTCCATTCACTTCGCACAGTGAATTGAAGTGTTGGAACAGACCATTTCTCTTTCAGAGAAACAGATATGAGTTTTTTGTGAATGCTTGTAAGTAGCTTAAGGCACTTTCAAAGGAAAGTGATTTTCTCTGAAAGGACAGCATTTAGAAAGTGAAGCAACACTCCATTCACTTCGCACAGTGAATTGAAGTATTGGAACAGACTGCTTCTCTTTCAGAGAAACGCATGTGAATTTCTTTTGAATGCTTGTAAGTAGCTTAAGTCACTTTCAAAGGAAAGTGATTTTCTCTGAAAGGACAGCATTTAGAAAGAGAAGCAACACTCCATTCACTACGCACAGTGAATTGAAGTGTTGGAACAGACCACTTTTCTTTCAGAAAAATGCATGTGAGTTTCTTGTGAATGCTTGTAAGTAGCTTAAGGCACTTTCAGAGAAAGTGATTTTCTCTGAAAGGACAGCATTTAGAAAGTGAAGCAACACTCCATTCACTTCGCACAGTGAATTGAAGTGTTGGAACAGACAGCTTCTCTTTCGGAGAAACGTATTTGAGTTTCCTGTGAATGTGTGTAAGTAGCTTAAGGCACTTTCAATGCAAAGTGATTTTCTCTGAAAGGACAGCATTTAGAAAGTGAAACAACACTCCATTCACTTCGCACAGTGAATTGAAGTGTTGGAACAGACTTCTTCTCTTTCAGAGAAACGCATGTGAATTTCTGTGGAATGCTTGTAAGTAGCTTAAGGCACTTTCAACGAAAGTGATTTTCTCTGAAAGGACAGCATTTAGAAAGTGAAACAACACTCCATTCACTTCGCACAGTGAATTGAAGTGTTGGAACAGACTGCTTCTCTTTCAGTGAAACACATGTGAATTTCTGTTGAATGCATGCAAGTAGCTTAAGGCACTTTCAAAGGAAAGTGATTTTCTCTGAAAGGACAGCATTTAGAAAGTGAAGCAACACTCCATTCACTACGCACAGTGAACTGAAGTGTTGGAACAGACTGCTTTTTTTTCAGAGAAACGCATGTGAATTTCTGTTAAATGCTTGTCAGTAGCTTAAGGCACTTTCAGAGGAAAGTGATTTTCTCTGAAAGGACAGCATTTAGAAAGTGAAGCAACACTCCATTCACTATGCACAGTGAATTCAAGTGTTGGAACAGACAGTTTCTCTTTCATAGAACCACATTCGATATTCCTGTGAATGCTTGTAAGTAGCTTAAGGCACTTTCAAAGGAAAGTGATTTTCTCTGAAAGGACAGCATTTAGAAAGTGAAGCAACACTCCATTCACTTCGCCCAGTGAATTGAAATGTTGGAACACAGTGCTTCTCTTTCAGAGAAACGGATGTGAGTTTCTTCTGAATGCTTGTAAGTAGCTTAAGGCACTTTCAAAGCAAAGTGATTTTCTCTAAAAGGAGAGCATATAGAATTTGAAGCAACACTCCATTCACTTCGCACAGTGAATTGTAAAGTTGGAACAAACTGCTTCTCTTTCAGAAAAATGCGTGTGAGTTTCTTGTGAATGCTTGTAAGTAGCTTAAGGCACTTTCAAAGGAAAGTGATTTTCTCTGAAAGGACAGCATTTAGAAAGTGAAGCAACACTCCATTCACTTCGCACAGTGAATTGAAGTGTTGGAACAGACTGCTTCTCTTTCATAGAAACGCATGTGAATTTCTATTGAATGCTTGTAAGTAGCTTAAGGCACTTTCAAAGGAAAGTGATTTTCTCTGAAAGGACAGCATTTAGAAAGTGAAGCAACACTCCATTCACTTCGCACAGTGAATTGAAGTGTTGGAACAGACTGCTTCTCTTTCAGTGAAACACATGTGAATTTCTGTTGAATGCTTGTAAGTAGCTTAAGGCACTTTCAAAGGAAAGTGATTTTCTCTGAAAGGACAGCATTTAGAAAGTGAAGCAACACTCCATTCACTTCGCACAGTGAATTGAAGTGTTGGAACAGACAGCTTCTCTTTCATAGAAACGCATTTGAGTTTCCTGTGAATGTGTGTAAGTAGCTTAAGGCACTTTCAAAGGAAAGTGATTTTCTCTGAAAGGACAGCATTTAGAAAGTGAAGCAACACTCCATTCACTTCGCACAGTGAATTGAAGTGTTGGAACAGACTGCTTCTCTTTCAAAGAAACGCATGTGAATTTCTATTGAATGCTTGTAAGTAGCTTAAGGCACTTTCAAAGGAAAGTGATTTTCTCTGAAAGGACAGCATTTAGAAAGTGAAGCAACACTCCATTCACTACGCACAGTGAATTGAAGTGTTGGAACAGACCACTTCTCTTTCAGAAAAATGCATGTGAGTTTCTTGTGAATGCTTGTAAGTAGCTTAAGGCACTTTCAAAGAAAGTGATTTTCTCTAAAAGGACAGCATTTAGAAAGTGAAGCAACACTCCATTCACTTCGCACAGTGAATTGAAGTGTTGGAACAGACTGCTTCTCTTTCAGAAAAATGCATGTGAATTTCTTGTGAATGCTTGTAAGTAGCTTAAGGCACTTTCAAAGGAAAGTGATTTTCTCTGAAAGGACAGCATTTAGAAAGTGAAGCAACACTCCATTCACTTCGCACAGTGAATTGAAGAGTTGGAACAGACTGCTTCTCTTTCAGTGAAACACATGTGAATTTCTGTTGAATGCTTGTAAGTAGCTTAAGGCACTTTCAAAGGAAAGTGATTTTCTCTGAAAGGACAGCATTTAGAAAGTGAAGCAACACTCCATTCACTTCGCACAGTGAATTGAAGTGTTGGAACAGACTTCTTCTCTTTCAGAGAAAAGCATGTGAATTTTTGTGGAATGCTTGTAAGTAGCTTAAGGCACTTTCAAAGGAAAGTGATTTTCTCTGAAAGGACAGCATTTAGAAAGTGAAACAACACTCCATTCACATCGCACAGTGAATTGAAGTGTTGGAACAGACCATTTCTCTTTCAGAGAAACAGATATGAGTTTTTTGTGAATGTTTGTAAGTAGCTTAAGGTACTTTCAAAGGAAAGTGATTTTCTCTGAAAGGACAGCATTTAGAAAGTGAAGCAACACTCCATTCACTTCGCACAGTGAATTGAAGTGTTGGAACAGACTGCTTCTCTTTCATAGAAACGCATGTGAATTTCTATTGAATGCTTGTAAGTAGCTTAAGGCACTTTCAAAGGAAAGTGATTTTCTCGGAAAGGACAGCATTTAGAAAGTGAAGCAACACTCCATTCACTACGCACAGTGAATTGAAGTGTTGGAACCGACTCCTTCTCTTTCAGAAAAATGCATGTGAGTTTCTTGTGAATGCTTGTAAGTAGCTTAAGGCACTTTCAAATGAAAGTGATTTTCTCTGAAAGGACAGCATTTAGAAAGTGAAACAACACTCCATTCACTTCGCACAGTGAATTGAAGTGTTGGAACAGACTGCTTCTTTTTCAGAGAAACACATGTGAATTTCTATTGAATGCTTGTAAGTAGCTTAAGGCACTTTCAAAGGAAAGTGATTTTCTCTGAAAGGACAGCATTTAGAAAGTGAAGCAACACTCCATTCACTACGCACAGTGAATTGAAGTGTTGGAACAGACTGCTTCTCTTTCAGAAAAATGCATGTGAGTTTCTTGTGAATGCTTGTAAGTAGCTTAAGGCACTTTCAAAGGAAAGTGATTTTCTCCGAAAGGACAGCATTTAGAAAGTGAAGCAACACTCCATTCACTTCGCACAGTGAATTGAAGTGTTGGAACAGACTACTTTCTTTCAGGAAACAGATATGAGTTTTTTGTGAATGCTTTTAAGTAGCTTAAGGCATTTTCAAAGGAAAGTGATTTTCTCTGAAAGGACAGCATTTAGAAAGTAGAGCAACACTCCATTCACTTCGCATAGTGAATTGACGTGTTGGAACAGACTGCTTCTCTTTCAGTGAAATGCATGTGAATTTCTGTTGAATGCTGTAAGTAGCTTAAGGCACTTTCAAAGGAAAGTGATTTTCTCTGAAAGGACAGCATTTAGAAAGTGAAGCAACACTCCATTCACTACGCACAGTGAATTGAAGTGTTGGAACAGACTGCTTCTCTTTCAGAAAAATGCATGTGAATTTCTTGTGAATGCTTGTAAGTAGCTAAGGCACTTTCAAAAAAAAGTGATTTTCTCTGAAAGGACAGCATTTAGAAAGTGAAGCAACACTCCATTCACTTCGCACAGTGAATTGAAGTGTTGGAACAGACTGCTTCTCTTTCAGAGAAACGCATGTGAATTTCTATTGAATGCTTGTAAGTAGCTTAAGGCACTTTCAAAGGAAAGTGATTTTCTCTGAAAGGACAGCATTTAGAAAGTGAAGCAACACTCCATTCACTTCGCACAGTGAATTGAAGTGTTGGAACAGACTGCTTCTCTTTCAGTGAAACACATGTGAATTTCTGTTGAATGCTTGTAAGTAGCTTAAGGCACTTTCAAAGGAAAGTGATTTTCTCTGAAAGGACAGCATTTAGAAAGTGAAGCAACACTCCATTCACTTCGCACAGTGAATTGAAGTGTTGGAACAGACAGCTTCTCTTTCATAGAAACGCATTTGAGTTTCCTGTGAATGTGTGTAAGTAGCTTAAGGCACTTTCAAAGGAAAGTGATTTTCTCTGAAAGGACAGCATTTAGAAAGTGAAGCAACACTCCATTCACTTCGCACAGTGAATTGAAGTGTTGGAACAGACTGCTTCTCTTTCAGAGAAACGCATGTGAATTTCTATTGAATGCTTGTAAGTAGCTTAAGGCACTTTCAAAGGAAAGTGATTTTCTCTGAAAGGACAGCATTTAGAAAGTGAAGCAACACTCCATTCACTACGCACAGTGAATTGAAGTGTTGGAACAGACCACTTCTCTTTCAGAAAAATGCATGTGAGTTTCTTGTGAATGCTTGTAAGTAGCTTAAGGCACTTTCAAAGAAAGTGATTTTCTCTAAAAGGACAGCATTTAGAAAGTGAAGCAACACTCCATTCACTTCGCACAGTGAATTGAAGTGTTGGAACAGACTGCTTCTCTTTCAGAAAAATGCATGTGAATTTCTTGTGAATGCTTGTAAGTAGCTTAAGGCACTTTCAAAGGAAAGTGATTTTCTCTGAAAGGACAGCATTTAGAAAGTGAAGCAACACTCCATTCACTTCGCACAGTGAATTGAAGAGTTGGAACAGACTGCTTCTCTTTCAGTGAAACACATGTGAATTTCTGTTGAATGCTTGTAAGTAGCTTAAGGCACTTTCAAAGGAAAGTGATTTTCTCTGAAAGGACAGCATTTAGAAAGTGAAGCAACACTCCATTCACTTCGCACAGTGAATTGAAGTGTTGGAACAGACTTCTTCTCTTTCAGAGAAAAGCATGTGAATTTTTGTGGAATGCTTGTAAGTAGCTTAAGGCACTTTCAAAGGAAAGTGATTTTCTCTGAAAGGACAGCATTTAGAAAGTGAAACAACACTCCATTCACATCGCACAGTGAATTGAAGTGTTGGAACAGACCATTTCTCTTTCAGAGAAACAGATATGAGTTTTTTGTGAATGTTTGTAAGTAGCTTAAGGTACTTTCAAAGGAAAGTGATTTTCTCTGAAAGGACAGCATTTAGAAAGTGAAGCAACACTCCATTCACTTCGCACAGTGAATTGAAGTGTTGGAACAGACTGCTTCTCTTTCATAGAAACGCATGTGAATTTCTATTGAATGCTTGTAAGTAGCTTAAGGCACTTTCAAAGGAAAGTGATTTTCTCGGAAAGGACAGCATTTAGAAAGTGAAGCAACACTCCATTCACTACGCACAGTGAATTGAAGTGTTGGAACCGACTCCTTCTCTTTCAGAAAAATGCATGTGAGTTTCTTGTGAATGCTTTTAAGTAGCTTAAGGCACTTTCAAATGAAAGTGATTTTCTCTGAAAGGACAGCATTTAGAAAGTGAAACAACACTCCATTCACTTCGCACAGTGAATTGAAGTGTTGGAACAGACTGCTTCTTTTTCAGAGAAACACATGTGAATTTCTATTGAATGCTTGTAAGTAGCTTAAGGCACTTTCAAAGGAAAGTGATTTTCTCTGAAAGGACAGCATTTAGAAAGTGAAGCAACACTCCATTCACTACGCACAGTGAATTGAAGTGTTGGAACAGACTGCTTCTCTTTCAGAAAAATGCATGTGAGTTTCTTGTGAATGCTTGTAAGTAGCTTAAGGCACTTTCAAAGGAAAGTGATTTTCTCCGAAAGGACAGCATTTAGAAAGTGAAGCAACACTCCATTCACTTCGCACAGTGAATTGAAGTGTTGGAACAGACTACTTTCTTTCAGGAAACAGATATGAGTTTTTTGTGAATGCTTTTAAGTAGCTTAAGGCATTTTCAAAGGAAAGTGATTTTCTCTGAAAGGACAGCATTTAGAAAGTAGAGCAACACTCCATTCACTTCGCATAGTGAATTGACGTGTTGGAACAGACTGCTTCTCTTTCAGTGAAATGCATGTGAATTTCTGTTGAATGCTGTAAGTAGCTTAAGGCACTTTCAAAGGAAAGTGATTTTCTCTGAAAGGACAGCATTTAGAAAGTGAAGCAACACTCCATTCACTACGCACAGTGAATTGAAGTGTTGGAACAGACTGCTTCTCTTTCAGAAAAATGCATGTGAATTTCTTGTGAATGCTTGTAAGTAGCTAAGGCACTTTCAAAAAAAAGTGATTTTCTCTGAAAGGACAGCATTTAGAAAGTGAAGCAACACTCCATTCACTTCGCACAGTGAATTGAAGTGTTGGAACAGACTGCTTCTCTTTCAGAGAAACGCATGTGAATTTCTATTGAATGCTTGTAAGTAGCTTAAGGCACTTTCAAAGGAAAGTGATTTTCTCTGAAAGGACAGCATTTAGAAAGTGAAGCAACACTCCATTCACTACGCACAGTGAATTGAAGTGTTGGAACAGACCACTTCTCTTTCAGAAAAATGCATGTGAATTCTTGTGAATGCTTGTAAGTAGCTTAAGGCACTTTCAAAGAAAGTGATTTTCTCTAAAAGGACAGCATTTAGAAAGTGAAGCAACACTCCATTCACTTCGCACAGTGAATTGAAGTGTTGGAACAGACTGCTTCTCTTTCAGAAAAATGCATGTGAATTTCTTGTGAATGCTTGTAAGTAGCTTAAGGCACTTTCAAAGGAAAGTGATTTTCTCTGAAAGGACAGCATTTAGAAAGTGAAGCAACACTCCATTCACTTCGCACAGTGAATTGAAGAGTTGGAACAGACTGCTTCTCTTTCAGTGAAACACATGTGAATTTCTGTTGAATGCTTGTAAGTAGCTTAAGGCACTTTCAAAGGAAAGTGATTTTCTCTGAAAGGACAGCATTTAGAAAGTGAAGCAACACTCCATTCACTTCGCACAGTGAATTGAAGTGTTGGAACAGACTTCTTCTCTTTCAGAGAAAAGCATGTGAATTTTTGTGGAATGCTTGTAAGTAGCTTAAGGCACTTTCAAAGGAAAGTGATTTTCTCTGAAAGGACAGCATTTAGAAAGTGAAACAACACTCCATTCACATCGCACAGTGAATTGAAGTGTTGGAACAGACCATTTCTCTTTCAGAGAAACAGATATGAGTTTTTTGTGAATGTTTGTATGTAGCTTAAGGTACTTTCAAAGGAAAGTGATTTTCTCTGAAAGGACAGCATTTAGAAAGTGAAGCAACACTCCATTCACTTCGCACAGTGAATTGAAGTGTTGGAACAGACTGCTTCTCTTTCATAGAAACGCATGTGAATTTCTATTGAATGCTTGTAAGTAGCTTAAGGCACTTTCAAAGGAAAGTGATTTTCTCGGAAAGGACAGCATTTAGAAAGTGAAGCAACACTCCATTCACTACGCACAGTGAATTGAAGTGTTGGAACCGACTCCTTCTCTTTCAGAAAAATGCATGTGAGTTTCTTGTGAATGCTTGTAAGTAGCTTAAGGCACTTTCAAATGAAAGTGATTTTCTCTGAAAGGACAGCATTTAGAAAGTGAAACAACACTCCATTCACTTCGCACAGTGAATTGAAGTGTTGGAACAGACTGCTTCTTTTTCAGAGAAACACATGTGAATTTCTATTGAATGCTTGTAAGTAGCTTAAGGCACTTTCAAAGGAAAGTGATTTTCTCTGAAAGGACAGCATTTAGAAAGTGAAGCAACACTCCATTCACTACGCACAGTGAATTGAAGTGTTGGAACAGACTGCTTCTCTTTCAGAAAAATGCATGTGAGTTTCTTGTGAATGCTTGTAAGTAGCTTAAGGCACTTTCAAAGGAAAGTGATTTTCTCCGAAAGGACAGCATTTAGAAAGTGAAGCAACACTCCATTCACTTCGCACAGTGAATTGAAGTGTTGGAACAGACTACTTTCTTTCAGGAAACAGATATGAGTTTTTTGTGAATGCTTTTAAGTAGCTTAAGGCATTTTCAAAGGAAAGTGATTTTCTCTGAAAGGACAGCATTTAGAAAGTAGAGCAACACTCCATTCACTTCGCATAGTGAATTGACGTGTTGGAACAGACTGCTTCTCTTTCAGTGAAATGCATGTGAATTTCTGTTGAATGCTGTAAGTAGCTTAAGGCACTTTCAAAGGAAAGTGATTTTCTCTGAAAGGACAGCATTTAGAAAGTGAAGCAACACTCCATTCACTACGCACAGTGAATTGAAGTGTTGGAACAGACTGCTTCTCTTTCAGAAAAATGCATGTGAATTTCTTGTGAATGCTTGTAAGTAGCTAAGGCACTTTCAAAAAAAAGTGATTTTCTCTGAAAGGACAGCATTTAGAAAGTGAAGGAACACTCCATTCACTACGCACAGTGAATTGAAGTGTTGGAACAGACTGCTTCTTTTTCAGAGAAACGCATGTGAATTTCTGTTAAATGCTTGTCAGTAGCTTAAGGCACTTTCAGAGGAAAGTGATTTTATCTGAAAGGACAGCATTTAGAAAGTGAAGCAACACTCCACTATGCACAGTGACTTCAAGTGTTGGAACAGACAGCTTCTCTTTCATAAAACCACATTTGATATTCCTGTGAATGCTTGTAAGTAGCTTAAGGCACTTTCAAAGGAAAGTGATTTTCTCTGAAAGGACAGCATTTAGAAAGTGAAGCAACACTCCATTCACTTCGCACAGTGAATTGAAGTGTTGGAACAGACTGCTTCTCTTTCAGTGAAACGCATGTGAATTTCTGTTGAATGCTTGTAAGTACCTTAAGGCACTTTCAAAGGAAAGTGATTTTCTCTGAAAGGACAGCATTTACAAAGTGAAGCAACACTCCATACACTTCGCACAGTGAATTGAAGTGTTGGAACAGACTTCTTCTCTTTCAGAGAAACGCATGTGAATTTCTGTGGAATGCTTGTAAGTAGCTTAAGGCACTTTCAAAGGAAAGTGATTTTCTCTGAAAGGACAGCATTTAGAAAGTGAAACAACACTACATTCACTTCGCACAGTGAATTGAAGTGTTGGAACAGACCACTTCTCTTTCAGAGAAACAGATATGAGTTTTTTGTGAATGCTTGTAAGTAGCTTAAGGCACTTTCAAAGGAAAGTGATTTTCTCTGAAAGGACAGCATTTAGAAAGTGAAGCAACACTCCATTCACTTCGCACAGTGAATTGAAGTATTGGAACAGACTGCTTCTCTTTCAGAGAAACGCATGTGAATTTCTATTGAATGCTTGTAAGTAGCTTAAGGCACTTTCAAAGGAAAGTGATTTTCTCTGAAAGGACAGCATTTAGAAAGAGAAGCAACACTCCATTCACTACGCACAGTGAATTGAAGTGTTGGAACAGACAAATTTCTTTCAGAAAAATGCATGTGAGTTTCTTGTGAATGCTTGTAAGTAGCTTAAGGCACTTTCAGAGAAAGTGATTTTCTCTGAAAGGACAGCATTTAGAAAGTGAAGCAACACTCCATTCACTTCGCACAGTGAATTGAAGTGTTGGAACAGACAGCTTCTCTTTCGGAGAAACGCATTTGAGTTTCCTGTGAATGTGTGTAAGTAGCTTAAGGCACTTTCAATGCAAAGTGATTTTCTCTGAAAGGACAGCATTTAGAAAGTGAAACAACACTCCAGTCACTTCGCACAGTGAATTGAAGTGTTGGAACAGACTTCTTCTCTTTCAGAGAAACGCATGTGAATTTCTGTGGAATGCTTGTAAGTAGCTTAAGGCACTTTCAACGAAAGTGATTTTCTCTGAAAGGACAGCATTTAGAAAGTGAAACAACACTCCATTCACTTCGCACAGTGAATTGAAGTGTTGGAACAGACCATTTCTCTTTCAGAGAAACAGATATGAGTTTTTTGTGAATGCTTGTAAGTAGCTTAAGGCACTTTCAAAGGAAAGTGATTTTCTCTGAAAGGACAGCATTTAGAAAGTGAAGTAACACTCCATTCACTTCGCACAGTGAATTGAAGTGTTGGAACAGACTGCTTCTCTTTCAGAGAAACGCATGTGAATTTCTATTGAATGCTTGTATGTAGCTAAGGCACTTTCAAAAGAAAGTGATTTTCTCAGAAAGGACAGCATTTAGAAAGTGAAGCAACACTCCATTCACTACGCACAGTGAATTGAAGTGTTGAAACAGACTGCTTCTCTTTCAGAAAAATGCATGTGAGTTTCTTGTGAATGCTTGTAAGTAGCTTAAGACACTTTCAAAGGAAAGTGATTTTCTCTGAAAGGACAGCATTTAGAAAGTGAAGCAACACTCCATTCACTTCGCACAGTGAATTGAAGTGTTGGAACAGACTGCTTCTCTTTCAGTGAAACACATGTGAATTTCTGTTGAATGCTTGTAAGTAGCTTAAGGCACTTTCAAAGGAAAGTGATTTTCTCTGAAAGGACAGCATTTAGAAAGTGAAGCAACACTCCATTCACTACGCACAGTGAACTGAAGTGTTGGAACAGACTGCTTTTTTTTCAGAGAAACGCATGTGAATTTCTGTTAAATGCTTGTCAGTAGCTTAAGGCACTTTCAGAGGAAAGTGATTTTCTCTGAAAGGACAGCATTTAGAAAGTGAAGCAACACTCCATTCACTATGCACAGTGAATTCAAGTGTTGGAACAGACAGTTTCTCTTTCATAGAACCACATTCGATATTCCTGTGAATGCTTGTAAGTAGCTTAAGGCACTTTCAAAGGAAAGTGATTTTCTCTGAAAGGACAGCATTTAGAAAGTGAAGCAACACTCCATTCACTTCGCCCAGTGAATTGAAATGTTGGAACACAGTGCTTCTCTTTCAGAGAAACCGATGTGAGTTTCTTCTGAATGCTTGTAAGTAGCTTAAGGCACTTTCAAAGCAAAGTGATTTTCTCTAAAAGGAGAGCATATAGAAAGTGAAGCAACACTCCATTCACTTCGCACAGTGAATTGTAAAGTTGGAACAAACTGCTTCTCTTTCAGAAAAATGCGTGTGAATTTCTATTGAATGCTTGTAAGTAGCTTAAGGCACTTTCAATGGAAAGTGATTTTCTCTGAAAGGACAGCATTTAGAAAGTGAAGCAACACTCCATTCACTTCGCACAGTGAATTGAAGTGTTGGAACAGACTGCTTCTCTTTCAGTGAAACACATGTGAATTTCTGTTGAATGATTGTAAGTAGCTTAAGGCACTTTCAATGCAAAGTGATTTTCTCTGAAAGGACAGCATTTAGAAAGTGAAGCAACACTCCATTCACTTCGCACAGTGAATTGAAGTGTTGGAACAGACAGCTTCTCTTTCATAGAAACGCATTTGAGTTTCCTGTGAATGTGTGTAAGTAGCTTAAGGCACTTTCAAAGGAAAGTGATTTTCTCTGAAAGGACAGCATTTAGAAAGTGAAGCAACACTCCATTCACTTCGCACAGTGAATTGAAGTATTGGAACAGACTGCTTCTCTTTCAGAGAAACGCATGTGAATTTCTATTGAATGCTTGTAAGTAGCTTAAGGCACTTTCAAAGGAAAGTGATTTTCTCTGAAAGGACAGCATTTAGAAAGAGAAGCAACACTCCATTCACTACGCACAGTGAATTGAAGTGTTGGAACAGACAAATTTCTTTCAGAAAAATGCATGTGAGTTTCTTGTGAATGCTTGTAAGTAGCTTAAGGCACTTTCAGAGAAAGTGATTTTCTCTGAAAGGACAGCATTTAGAAAGTGAAGCAACACTCCATTCACTTCGCACAGTGAATTGAAGTGTTGGAACAGACAGCTTCTCTTTCGGAGAAACGCATTTGAGTTTCCTGTGAATGTGTGTAAGTAGCTTAAGGCACTTTCAATGCAAAGTGATTTTCTCTGAAAGGACAGCATTTAGAAAGTGAAACAACACTCCATTCACTTCGCACAGTGAATTGAAGTGTTGGAACAGACTTCTTCTCTTTCAGAGAAACGCATGTGAATTTCTGTGGAATGCTTGTAAGTAGCTTAAGGCACTTTCAACGAAACTGATTTTCTCTGAAAGGACAGCATTTAGAAAGTGAAACAACACTCCATTCACTTCGCACAGTGAATTGAAGTGTTGGAACAGACCATTTCTCTTTCAGAGAAACAGATATGAGTTTTTTGTGAATGCTTGTAAGTAGCTTAAGGCACTTTCAAAGGAAAGTGATTTTCTCTGAAAGGACAGCATTTAGAAAGTGAAGCAACACTCCATTCACTTCGCACAGTGAATTGAAGTGTTGGAACAGACTGCTTCTCTTTCAGAGAAACGCATGTGAATTTCTATTGAATGCTTGTATGTAGCTAAGGCACTTTCAAAAGAAAGTGATTTTCTCAGAAAGGACAGCATTTAGAAAGTGAAGCAACACTCCATTCACTACGCACAGTGAATTGAAGTGTTGGAACAGACTGCTTCTCTTTCAGAAAAATGCATGTGAGTTTCTTGTGAATGCTTGTAAGTAGCTTAAGACACTTTCAAAGGAAAGTGATTTTCTCTGAAAGGACAGCATTTAGAAAGTGAAGCAACACTCCATTCACTTCGCACAGTGAATTGAAGTGTTGGAACAGACTGCTTCTCTTTCAGTGAAACACATGTGAATTTCTGTTGAATGCTTGTAAGTAGCTTAAGGCACTTTCAAAGGAAAGTGATTTTCTCTGAAAGGACAGCATTTAGAAAGTGAAGCAACACTCCATTCACTACGCACAGTGAACTGAAGTGTTGGAACAGACTGCTTTTTTTTCAGAGAAACGCATGTGAATTTCTGTTAAATGCTTGTCAGTAGCTTAAGGCACTTTCAGAGGAAAGTGATTTTCTCTGAAAGGACAGCATTTAGAAAGTGAAGCAACACTCCATTCACTATGCACAGTGAATTCAAGTGTTGGAACAGACAGTTTCTCTTTCATAGAACCACATTCGATATTCCTGTGAATGCTTGTAAGTAGCTTAAGGCACTTTCAAAGGAAAGTGATTTTCTCTGAAAGGACAGCATTTAGAAAGTGAAGCAACACTCCATTCACTTCGCCCAGTGAATTGAAATGTTGGAACACAGTGCTTCTCTTTCAGAGAAACCGATGTGAGTTTCTTCTGAATGCTTGTAAGTAGCTTAAGGCACTTTCAAAGCAAAGTGATTTTCTCTAAAAGGAGAGCATATAGAAAGTGAAGCAACACTCCATTCACTTCGCACAGTGAATTGTAAAGTTGGAACAAACTGCTTCTCTTTCAGAAAAATGCGTGTGAATTTCTATTGAATGCTTGTAAGTAGCTTAAGGCACTTTCAAAGGAAAGTGATTTTCTCTGAAAGGACAGCATTTAGAAAGTGAAGCAACACTCCATTCACTTCGCACAGTGAATTGAAGTGTTGGAACAGACTGCTTCTCTTTCAGTGAAACACATGTGAATTTCTGTTGAATGATTGTAAGTAGCTTAAGGCACTTTCAAAGGAAAGTGATTTTCTCTGAAAGGACAGCATTTAGAAAGTGAAGCAACACTCCATTCACTTCGCACAGTGAATTGAAGTGTTGGAACAGACAGCTTCTCTTTCATAGAAACGCATTTGAGTTTCCTGTGAATGTGTGTAAGTAGCTTAAGGCACTTTCAAAGGAAAGTGATTTTCTCTGAAAGGACAGCATTTAGAAAGTGAAGCAACACTCCATTCACTTCGCACAGTGAATTGAAGTATTGGAACAGACTGCTTCTCTTTCAGAGAAACGCATGTGAATTTCTATTGAATGCTTGTAAGTAGCTTAAGGCACTTTCAAAGGAAAGTGATTTTCTCTGAAAGGACAGCATTTAGAAAGAGAAGCAACACTCCATTCACTACGCACAGTGAATTGAAGTGTTGGAACAGACAAATTTCTTTCAGAAAAATGCATGTGAGTTTCTTGTGAATGCTTGTAAGTAGCTTAAGGCACTTTCAGAGAAAGTGATTTTCTCTGAAAGGACAGCATTTAGAAAGTGAAACAACACTCCATTCACTTCGCACAGTGAATTGAAGTGTTGGAACAGACAGCTTCTCTTTCGGAGAAACGCATTTGAGTTTCCTGTGAATGTGTGTAAGTAGCTTAAGGCACTTTCAATGCAAAGTGATTTTCTCTGAAAGGACAGCATTTAGAAAGTGAAACAACACTCCATTCACTTCGCACAGTGAATTGAAGTGTTGGAACAGACTTCTTCTCTTTCAGAGAAACGCATGTGAATTTCTGTGGAATGCTTGTAAGTAGCTTAAGGCACTTTCAACGAAAGTGATTTTCTCTGAAAGGACAGCATTTAGAAAGTGAAACAACACTCCATTCACTTCGCACAGTGAATTGAAGTGTTGGAACAGACCATTTCTCTTTCAGAGAAACAGATATGAGTTTTTTGTGAATGCTTGTAAGTAGCTTAAGGCACTTTCAAAGGAAAGTGATTTTCTCTGAAAGGACAGCATTTAGAAAGTGAAGCAACACTCCATTCACTTTGCACAGTGAATTGAAATGTTGGAACAGACTGCTTCTCTTTCAGAGAAACGCATGTGAATTTCTATTGAATGCTTGTATGTAGCTAAGGCACTTTCAAAAGAAAGTGATTTTCTCAGAAAGGACAGCATTTAGAAAGTGAAGCAACACTCCATTCACTACGCACAGTGAATTGAAGTGTTGGAACAGACTGCTTCTCTTTCAGAAAAATGCATGTGAGTTTCTTGTGAATGCTTGTAAGTAGCTTAAGGCACTTTCAAAGGAAAGTGATTTTCTCTGAAAGGACAGCATTTAGAAAGTGAAGCAACACTCCATTCACTTCGCACAGTGAATTGAAGTGTTGGAACAGACTGCTTCTCTTTCAGTGAAACACATGTGAATTTCTGTTGAATGCTTGTAAGTAGCTTAAGGCACTTTCAAAGGAAAGTGATTTTCTCTGAAAGGACAGCATTTAGAAAGTGAAGCAACACTCCATTCACTACGCACAGTGAACTGAAGTGTTGGAACAGACTGCTTTTTTTTCAGAGAAACGCATGTGAATTTCTGTTAAATGCTTGTCAGTAGCTTAAGGCACTTTCAGAGGAAAGTGATTTTCTCTGAAAGGACAGCATTTAGAAAGTGAAGCAACACTCCATTCACTATGCACAGTGAATTCAAGTGTTGGAACAGACAGTTTCTCTTTCATAGAACCACATTCGATATTCCTGTGAATGCTTGTAAGTAGCTTAAGGCACTTTCAAAGAAAAGTGATTTTCTCTGAAAGGACAGCATTTAGAAAGTGAAGCAACACTCCATTCACTTCGCCCAGTGAATTGAAATGTTGGAACACAGTGCTTCTCTTTCAGAGAAACCGATGTGAGTTTCTTCTGAATGCTTGTAAGTAGCTTAAGGCACTTTCAAAGCAAAGTGATTTTCTCTAAAAGGAGAGCATATAGAAAGTGAAGCAACACTCCATTCACTTCGCACAGTGAATTGTAAAGTTGGAACAAACTGCTTCTCTTTCAGAAAAATGCGTGTGAATTTCTATTGAATGCTTGTAAGTAGCTTAAGGCACTTTCAAAGGAAAGTGATTTTCTCTGAAAGGACAGCATTTAGAAAGTGAAGCAACACTCCATTCACTTCGCACAGTGAATTGAAGTGTTGGAACAGACTGCTTCTCTTTCAGTGAAACGCATGTGAATTTCTGTTCAATGCTTGTAAGTAGCTTAAGGCACTTTCAAAGGAAAGTGATTTTCTCTGAAAGGACAGCATTTAGAAAGTGAAGCAACACTCCATTCACTTCGCACAGTGAATTGAAGTGTTGGAACAGACAGCTTCTCTTTCATAGAAACGCATTTGAGTTTCCTGTGAATGTGTGTAAGTAGCTTAAGGCACTTTCAAAGCAAAGTGATTTTCTCTGAAAAGACAGCATTTAGAAAGTGAAACAACACTCCATTCACTTCGCACAGTGAATTGAAGTGTTGGAACAGACTTCTTCTCTTTCAGAGACACGCATGTGAATTTCTGTGGAATGCTTGTAAGTAGCTTAAGGCACTTTCAAAGGAAAGTGATTTTCTCTGAAAGGACAGCATTTAGAAAGTGAAACAACACTCCATTCACTTCGCACAGGGAATTGAAGTGTTGGAACAGACCACTTCTCTTTCAGAGAAACAGATATGAGTTTTTTGTGAATGCTTGTAAGTAGCTTAAGGCACTTTCAAAGGAAAGTGATTTTCTCTGAACGGACAGCATTTAGAAAGTGAAGCAACACTCCATTCACTTCGCACAGTGAATTGAAGTGTTGGAACAGACTGCTTCTCTTTCAGAGAAACGCATGTGAATTTCTATTGAATGCTTGTAAGTAGCTTAAGGCACTTTCAAAGGAAAGTGATTTTCTCTGAAAGGACAGCATTTAGAAAGTGAAGAAACACTCCATTCACTACGCACAGTGAATTGAAGTGTTGGAACAGACCACTTTTCTTTCAGAAAAATGCATGTGATTTTCTTGTGAATGCTTGTAAGTAGCTTAAGGCACTTTCAAAGAAAGTGATTTTCTCTGAAAGGACAGCATTTAGAAAGTGAAGCAACACTCCATTCACTTCGCACAGTGAATTGAAGTGTTGGAACAGACAGCTTCTCTTTCGGAGAAACGCATTTGAGTTTCCTGTGAATGTGTGTAAGTAGCTTAAGGCACTTTCAATGCAAAGTGATTTTCTCTGAAAGGACAGCATTTAGAAAGTGAAACAACACTCCATTCACTTCGCACAGTGAATTGAAGTGTTGGAACAGACTTCTTCTCTTTCAGAGAAACGCATGTGAATTTCTGTGGAATGCTTGTAAGTAGCTTAAGGCACTTTCAACGAAAGTGATTTTCTCTGAAAGGACAGCATTTAGAAAGTGAAACAACACTCCATTCACTTCGCACAGTGAATTGAAGTGTTGGAACAGACCATTTCTCTTTCAGAGAAACAGATATGAGTTTTTTGTGAATGCTTGTAAGTAGCTTAAGGCACTTTCAAAGGAAAGTGATTTTCTCTGAAAGGACAGCATTTAGAAAGTGAAGCAACACTCCATTCACTTCGCACAGTGAATTGAAGTGTTGGAACAGACTGCTTCTCTTTCAGAGAAACGCATGTGAATTTCTATTGAATGCTTGTATGTAGCTAAGGCACTTTCAAAAGAAAGTGATTTTCTCAGAAAGGACAGCATTTAGAAAGTGAAGCAACACTCCATTCACTACGCACAGTGAATTGAAGTGTTGGAACAGACTGCTTCTCTTTCAGAAAAATGCATGTGAGTTTCTTGTGAATGCTTGTAAGTAGCTTAAGACACTTTCAAAGGAAAGTGATTTTCTCTGAAAGGACAGCATTTAGAAAGTGAAGCAACACTCCATTCACTTCGCACAGTGAATTGTAAAGTTGGAACAAACTGCTTCTCTTTCAGAAAAATGCGTGTGAATTTCTATTGAATGCTTGTAAGTAGCTTAAGGCACTTTCAAAGGAAAGTGATTTTCTCTGAAAGGACAGCATTTAGAAAGTGAAGCAACACTCCATTCACTTCGCACAGTGAATTGAAGTGTTGGAACAGACTGCTTCTCTTTCAGTGAAACACATGTGAATTTCTGTTGAATGATTGTAAGTAGCTTAAGGCACTTTCAAAGGAAAGTGATTTTCTCTGAAAGGACAGCATTTAGAAAGTGAAGCAACACTCCATTCACTTCGCACAGTGAATTGAAGTGTTGGAACAGACAGCTTCTCTTTCATAGAAACGCATTTGAGTTTCCTGTGAATGTGTGTAAGTAGCTTAAGGCACTTTCAAAGGAAAGTGATTTTCTCTGAAAGGACAGCATTTAGAAAGTGAAGCAACACTCCATTCACTTCGCACAGTGAATTGAAGTGTTGGAACAGACTGCTTCTCTTTCAGAGAAACGCATGTGAATTTCTATTGAATGCTTGTAAGTAGCTTAAAGCACTTTCAAAGGAAAGTGATTTTCTCTGAAAGGACAGCATTTAGAAAGTGAAGCAACACTCCATTCACTACGCACAGTGAATTGAAGTGTTGGAACAGACCACTTCTCTTTCAGAAAAATGCATGTGAGTTTCTTGTGAATGCTTGTAAGTAGCTTAAGGCACTTTCAAAGAAAGTGATTTTCTCTAAAAGGACAGCATTTAGAAAGTGAAGCAACACTCCATTCACTTCGCACAGTGAATTGAAGTGTTGGAACAGACTGCTTCTCTTTCAGAAAAATGCATGTGAATTTCTTGTGAATGCTTGTAAGTAGCTTAAGGCACTTTCAAAGGAAAGTGATTTTCTCTGAAAGGACAGCATTTAGAAAGTGAAGCAACGCTCCATTCACTTCGCACAGTGAATTGAAGTGTTGGAACAGACTGCTTCTCTTTCAGTGAAACACATGTGAATTTCTGTTGAATGCTTGTAAGTAGCTTAAGGCACTTTCAAAGGAAAGTGATTTTCTCTGAAAGGACAGCATTTAGAAAGTGAAGCAACACTCCATTCACTTCGCACAGTGAATTGAAGTGTTGGAACAGACAGCTTCTCTTTCATAGAAACGCATTTGAGTTTCCTGTGAATGTGTGTAAGTAGCTTAAGGCACTTTCAAAGGAAAGTGATTTTCTCTGAAAGGACAGCATTTAGAAAGTGAAGCAACACTCGATTCACTACGCACAGTGAATTGAAGTGTAGGAAAAGACTGCTTTTCTTTCAGAAAAATGCATGTGAGTTTCTTGTGAATGCTTGTAAGTAGCTTAAGGCACTTTCAAAGGAAAGTGATTTTCTCTGAAAGGACAGCATTTAGAAAGTGAAGCAACACTCCATTCACTTCGCACAGTGAATTGAAGTGTTGGAACAGACTGCTTCTTTTTCAGAGAAACACATGTGAATTTCTATTGAATGCTTGTAAGTAGCTTAAGGCACTTTCAAAGGAAAGTGATTTTCTCTGAAAGGACAGCATTTAGAAAGTGATGCAACACTCCATTCACTTCGCACAGTGAATTGAAGTGTTGGAACAGACTGCTTCTCTTTCAGTGAAACGCATGTGAATTTCTGTTCAATGCTTGTAAGTAGCTTAAGGCACTTTCAAACGAAAGTGATTTTCTCTGAAAGGACAGCATTTAGAAAGTGAAGCAACACTCCATTCACTACGCACAGTGAATTGAAGTGTTGGAACAGACTGCTTCTCTTTCAGAAAAATGCATGTGAGTTTCTTGTGAATGGTTGTAAGTAGCTTAAGGCACTTTCAAAGGAAAGTGATTTTCTCTGAAAGGACAGCATTTAGAAAGTGAAGCAACACTCCATTCACTTCGCACAGTGAATTGAAGTGTTGGAACAGATTGCTTCTTTTTCAGAGAAACGCATCTGAATTTCTGTTGAATGCTTGCAAGTAGCTTAAGGCACTTTCAAAGGAAAGTGATTTTCTCTGAAAGAACAGCATTTAGAAAGTGATGCAACACTCCATTCACTTCGCACAGTGAATTGAAGGGTTGGACATACTGCTTCTCTTTCAGTGAAACGCATGTGAATTTCTGTTGAATGCTTGTAAGTAGCTTAAGGCACTTTCAAAGGAAAGTGATTTTCTCTGAAAGGACAGTATTTAGAAAGTGAAGCAACACTCCATTCACTTCGCACAGTGAATTGAAGTATTGGAACAGACTGCTTCTCTTTCAGTGAAACACATGTGAATTTCTGTTGAAAGCTTGTAAGTAGCTTAAGGCACTTTCAAAGGAAAGTGATTTTCTCTGAAAGGACAGCATTTAGAAAGTGAAACAACACTCCATTCACTTCGCACAGTGAATTGAAGTGTTGGAACAGACAGCTTCTCTTTCATAGAAACGCATTGGAGTTTCCTGTGAATGTGTGTAAGTAGCTTAAGGCACTTTCAAAGGAAAGTGATTTTCTCTGAAAGGACAGCATTTACAAAGTGAAGCAACACTCCATTCACTTCGCACAGTGAATTGAAGTGTTGGAACAGACTGCTTCTCTTTCAGTGAAACGCATGTGAATTTCTGTTGAATGCTTGTAAGTAGCTTAAGTCACTTTCAAAGGAAAGTGATTTTCTCTGAAAGGACAGCATTTAGAAAGTGAAGCAACACTCCATTCACTTCGCACAGTGAATTGAAGTGTTGGAACAGACAGCTTCTCTTTCATAGAAACGCATTTGAGTTTCCTCTGAATGTGTGTAAGTAGCTTAAGGCACTTTCAAAGGAAAGTGATTTTCTCTGAAAGGAGAGCATTTAGAAAGTGAAACAAGACTCCATTCACTTCGCACAGCGAATTGAAGTCTTGGAACAGACTGCTTCTCTTTCAGAGAAACGCATGTGAATTTCTGTGGAATGCTTGTAAGTAGCTTAAGGCACTTTCAAAGGAAAGTGATTTTCTCTGAAAGGACAGCATTGAGAAAGTGAAACAACACTCCATTCACATCGCACAGTGAATTGAAGTGTTGGAACAAACCACTTCTCTTTCAGAGAAACAGATATGAGTTTTTTGTGAATGCTTGTAAGTAGCTTAAGGCACTTTCAAAGGAAAGTGATTTTCTCTGAAAGGACAGCATTTAGAAAGTGAAGCAACACTCCATTCACTTCGCACAGTGAATTGAAGTGTTGGAACAGACTGCTTCTCTTTCAGTGAAACACATGTGAATTTCTGTTGAATGCTTGTAAGTAGCTTAAGGCACTTTCAAAGGAAAGTGATTTTCTCTGAAAGGACAGCATTTAGAAAGTGAAGCAACACTCCATTCACTTCGCACAGTGAATTGAAGTGTTGGAACAGACTGCTTCTTTTTCATAGAAACGCATGTGAATTTCTGTGGAATGCTTGTAAATACCTTAAGACACTTTCATAGGAAAGTGATTTTCTCTGAAAGGACAGCATTTAGAAAGTGAAGCAACACTCCATTCACTTCGCACAGTGAATTGAAGTGTTGGAACAGACAGCTTCTCTTTCATAGAAACGCATTTGAGTTTCCTGTGAATGTGTGTAAGTAGCTTAAGGCACTTTCAAAGGAAAGTGATTTTCTCTGAAAGGAGAGCATTTAGAAAGTGAAACAAGACTCCATTCACTTCGCACAGCGAATTGAAGTCTTGGAACAGACTTCTTCTCTTTCAGAGAAACGCATGTGAATTTCTGTGGAATGCTTGTACGTAGCTTACGGCACTTTCAAAGGAAAGTGATTTTCTCTGAAAGGACAGCATTTAGAAAGTGAAACAACACTCCATTCACTTCGCACAGTGAATTGAAGTGTTGGAACAAACCACTTCTCTTTCAGAGAAACAGATATGAGTTTTTTGTGAATGCTTGTAAGTAGCTTAAGGCACTTTCAAAGGAAAGTGATTTTCTATGAAAGGACAGCATTTAGAAAGTGAAGCAACACTCCATTCACTTCGCACAGTGAATTGAAGTGTTGGAACAGACTGCTTCTCTTTCAGAGAAACGCATGTGAATTTCTGTGGAATGCTTGTAAGTAGCTTAAGGCACTTTCAAAGGAAAGTGATTTTCTCTGAAAGGACAGCATTTAGAAAGTGAAGCAGCACTCCATTCACTTCGCACAGTGAATTGAAGTGTTGGAACAGACTGCTTCTCTTTCAGTGAAATGCATGTGAATTTCTGTTGAATGCTTGTAAGTAGTTTAAGGCACTTTCAAAGGAAAGTGATTTTCTCTGAAAGGACAGCATTTAGAAAGTGAAGCAACACTCCATTCACTTCGCACAGTGAATTGAAGTGTTGGAACAGACTGCTTCTCTTTCAGTGAAACACATGTGAATTTCTGTTGAATGCTTGTAAGTAGCTTAAGGCACTTTCAAAGGAAAGTGATTTTCTCTGAAAGGACAGCATTTAGAAAGTGAAGCAACACTCCATTCACTTCGCACAGTCAATTGAAGTGTTGGAACAGACTGCTTCTTTTTCATAGAAACGCATGTGAATTTCTGTGGAATGCTTATAAGTACCTTAAGGCACTTTCAAAGGAAAGTGATTTTCTCTGAAAGGACAGCATTTAGAAAGTGAAGCAACACTCCATTCACTTCGCACAGTGAATTGAAGTGTTGGAACAGACAGCTTCTCTTTCATAGAAACGCATTTGAGTTTCCTGTGAATGTGTGTAAGTAGCTTAAGGCACTTTCAAAGGAAAGTGATTTTCTCTGAAAGGACAGCATTTAGAAAGTGAAACAACACTCCATTCAGTTAGCACAGTGAATTGAAGTGTTGGAACAGACTGCTTCTCTTTCAGTGAAACGCATGTGAATTTCTGTTGAATGCTTGTTAGTAGCTTAAGGCACTTTCAAAGGAAAGTGATTTTCTCTGAAAGGACAGCATTTAGAAAGTGAAGCAACACTCCATTCACTTCGCACAGTGAATTGAAGGGTTGGAACAGACAGCTTCTCCTTCATAGAAACGCATTTGAGTTTCCTGTGAATGTGTGTAAGTAGCTTAAGGCATTTCAAAGGAAAGTGATTTTCTCTGAAAGGACAGGATTTAGAAAGTGAAACAACATTCCATTCACTTCGCACAGTGAATTGAAGTGTTGGAACAGACTTCTTCTCTTTCAGCGAAACGCATGTGAATTTCTGTGGAATGCTTGTATGTAGCTTAAGGCACTTTCAAAGGAAAGTGATTTTCTCTGAAAGGACAGCATTAAGAGAGTGAAACAACACTCCATTCACTTCGCACAGTGAATTGAAGTGTTGGAACAGACCATTTCTCTTTCAGAGAAACAGATATGAGTTTTTTGTGAATGCTTGTAAGTAGCTTAAGGCGCTTTCAAAGGAAAGTGATTTTCTCTGAAAGGACAGCATTTAGAAAGTGAAGCAACACTCCATTCACTTCGCACAGTGAATTGAAGTGTTGGAACAGACTGTTTCTCTTTCAGAGAAACGCATGTGAATTTCTGTTGAATGCTTGTAAGTAGCTTAAGGCACTTTCAAAGGAAAGTGATTTTCTCTGAAAGGACAGCATTTAGAAAGTGAAGCAACACTCCATTCACTTCGCACAGTGAATTGAAGTGTTGGAACAGACTGCTTCTCTTTCAGAGAAACGCATCTGAATTTCTATTGAATGCTTGTAAGTAGCTTAAAGCACTTTCAAAGGAAAGTGATTTTCTCTGAAAGGACAGCATTTACAAAGTGAAGCAACACTCCATTCACTACGCACAGTGAATTGAAGTGTTGGAACAGACAGCTTCTCTTTCAGAAAAATGCATGTGAGTTTCTTGTGAATGCTTGTAAGTAGCTTAAGGCACTTTCAAAGAAAGTGATTTTCTCTAAAAGGACAGCATTTAGAAAGTGAAGCAACACTCCATTCACTTCGCACAGTGAATTGAAGTGTTGGAACAGACTGCTTCTCTTTCAGAAAAATGCATGTGAATTTCTTGTGAATGCTTGTAAGTAGCTTAAGGCACTTTCAAAGGAAAGTGATTTTCTCTGAAAGGACAGCATTTAGAAAGTGAAGCAACGCTCCATTCACTTCGCACAGTGAATTGAAGTGTTGGAACAGACTGCTTCTCTTTCAGTGAAACACATGTGAATTTCTGTTGAATGCTTGTTAGTAGCTTAAGGCACTTTCAAAGGAAAGTGATTTTCTCTGAAAGGACAGCATTTAGAAAGTGAAGCAACACTCCATTCACTTCGCACAGTGAATTGAAGTGTTGGAACAGACAGCTTCTCTTTCATAGAAACGCATTTGAGTTTCCTGTGAATGTGTGTAAGTAGCTTAAGGCACTTTCAAAGGAAAGTGATTTTCTCTGAAAGGACAGCATTTAGAAAGTGAAGCAACACTCCATTCACTACGCACAGTGAATTGAAGTGTAGGAAAAGACTGCTTTTCTTTCAGAAAAATGCATGTGAGTTTCTTGTGAATGCTTGTAAGTAGCTTAAGGCACTTTCAAAGGAAAGTGATTTTCTCTGAAAGGACAGCATTTAGAAAGTGAAGCAACACTCCATTCACTTCGCACAGTGAATTGAAGTGTTGGAACAGACTGCTTCTCTTTCAGAAAAATGCATGTGAGTTTCTTGTGAATGCTTGTAAGTAGCTTAAGGCACTTTCAAAGGAAAGTGATTTTCTCTGAAAGGACAGCATTTAGAAAGTGAAGCAACACTCCATTCACTTCTCACAGTGAATTGAAGTGTTGGAACTGACTGCTTCTTTTTCAGAGAAACGCATGTGAATTTCTGTGGAATGCTTGCAAGTAGCTTAAGGCACTTTCAAAGGAAAGTGATTTTCTCTGAAAGGACAGCATTTAGAAAGTGATGCAACACTCCATTCACTTCGCACAGTGAATTGAAGTGTTGGAACAGACTGCTTCTCTTTCAGTGAAACGCATGTGAATTTCTGTTCAATGCTTGTAAGTAGCTTAAGGCACTTTCAAACGAAAGTGATTTTCTCTGAAAGGACAGCATTTAGAAAGTGAAGCAACACTCCATTCACTACGCACAGTGAATTGAAGTGTTGGAACAGACTGCTTCTCTTTCAGAAAAATGCATGTGAGTTTCTTGTGAATGGTTGTAAGTAGCTTAAGGCACTTTCAAAGGAAAGTGATTTTCTCTGAAAGGACAGCATTTAGAAAGTGAAGCAACACTCCATTCACTTCGCACAGTGAATTGAAGTGTTGGAACAGATTGCTTCTTTTTCAGAGAAACGCATGTGAATTTCTGTTGAAGCTTGCAAGTAGCTTAAGGCACTTTCAAAGGAAAGTGATTTTCTCTGAAAGAACAGCATTTAGAAAGTGATGCAACACTCCATTCACTTCGCACAGTGAATTGAAGTGTTGGACATACTGCTTCTCTTTCAGTGAAACGCATGTGAATTTCTGTTGAATGCTTGTAAGTAGCTTAAGGCACTTTCAAAGGAAAGTGATTTTCTCTGAAAGGACAGTATTTAGAAAGTGAAGCAACACTCCATTCACTTCGCACAGTGAATTGAAGTATTGGAAGAGACTGCTTCTCTTTCAGTGAAACACATGTGAATTTCTGTTGAAAGCTTGTAAGTAGCTTAAGGCACTTTCAAAGGAAAGTGATTTTCTCTGAAAGGACAGCATTTAGAAAGTGAAGCAACACTCCATTCACTTCGCACAGTGAATTGAAGTGTTGGAACAGACAGCTTCTCTTTCATAGAAACGCATTGGAGTTTCCTGTGAATGTGTGTAAGTAGCTTAAGGCACTTTCAAAGGAAAGTGATTTTCTCTGAAAGGACAGCATTTACAAAGTGAAGCAACACTCCATTCACTTCGCACAGTGAATTGAAGTGTTGGAACAGACTGCTTCTCTTTCAGTGAAACGCATGTGAATTTCTGTTGAATGCTTGTAAGTAGCTTAAGGCACTTTCAAAGGAAAGTGATTTTCTCTGAAAGGACAGCATTTAGAAAGTGAAGCAACACTCCATTCACTTCGCACAGTGAATTGAAGTGTTCGAACAGACAGCTTCTCTTTCATAGAAACGCATTTGAGTTTCCTCTGAATGTGTGTAAGTAGCTTAAGGCACTTTCAAAGGAAAGTGATTTTCTCTGAAAGGAGAGCATTTAGAAAGTGAAACAAGACTCCATTCACTTCGCACAGCGAATTGAAGTCTTGGAACAGACTGCTTCTCTTTCAGAGAAACACATGTGAATTTCTGTGGAATGCTTGTAAGTAGCTTAAGGCACTTTCAAAGGAAAGTGATTTTCTCTGAAAGGACAGCATTGAGAAAGTGAAACAACACTCCATTCACATCGCACAGTGAATTGAAGTGTTGGAACAAACCACTTCTCTTTCAGAGAAACAGATATGAGTTTTTTGTGAATGCTTGTAAGTAGCTTAAGGCACTTTCAAAGGAAAGTGATTTTCTCTGAAAGGACAGCATTTAGAAAGTGAAGCAACACTCCATTCACTTCGCACAGTGAATTGAAGTGTTGGAACAGACTGCTTCTCTTTCAGTGAAACACATGTGAATTTCTGTTGAATGCTTGTAAGTAGCTTAAGGCACTTTCAAAGGAAAGTGATTTTCTCTGAAAGGACAGCATTTAGAAAGTGAAGCAACACTCCATTCACTTCGCACAGTGAATTGAAGTGTTGGAACAGACTGCTTCTTTTTCATAGAAACGCATGTGAATTTCTGTGGAATGCTTGTAAATACCTTAAGACACTTTCATAGGAAAGTGATTTTCTCTGAAAGGACAGCATTTAGAAAGTGAAGCAACACTCCATTCACTTCGCACAGTGAATTGAAGTGTTGGAACAGACAGCTTCTCTTTCATAGAAACGCATTTGAGTTTCCTGTGAATGTGTGTAAGTAGCTTAAGGCACTTTCAAAGGAAAGTGATTTTCTCTGAAAGGAGAGCATTTAGAAAGTGAAACAAGACTCCATTCACTTCGCACAGCGAATTGAAGTCTTGGAACAGACTTCTTCTCTTTCAGAGAAACGCATGTGAATTTCTGTGGAATGCTTGTACGTAGCTTATGGCACTTTCAAAGGAAAGTGATTTTCTCTGAAAGGACAGCATTTAGAAAGTGAAACAACACTCCATTCACTTCGCACAGTGAATTGAAGTGTTGGAACAAACCACTTCTCTTTCAGAGAAACAGATATGAGTTTTTTGTGAATGCTTGTAAGTAGCTTAAGGCACTTTCAAAGGAAAGTGATTTTCTCTGAAAGGACAGCATTTAGAAAGTGAAGCAACACTCCATTCACTTCGCACAGTGAATTGAAGTGTTGGAACAGACTGCTTCTCTTTCAGAGAAACGCATGTGAATTTCTGTGGAATGCTTGTAAGTAGCTTAAGGCACTTTCAAAGGAAAGTGATTTTCTCTGAAAGGACAGCATTTAGAAAGTGAAGCAGCACTCCATTCACTTCGCACAGTGAATTGAAGTGTTGGAACAGACTGCTTCTCTTTCAGTGAAATGCATGTGAATTTCTGTTGAATGCTTGTAAGTAGTTTAAGGCACTTTCAAAGGAAAGTGATTTTCTCTGAAAGGACAGCATTTAGAAAGTGAAGCAACACTCCATTCACTTCGCACAGTGAATTGAAGTGTTGGAACAGACTGCTTCTCTTTCAGTGAAACACATGTGAATTTCTGTTGAATGCTTGTAAGTAGCTTAAGGCACTTTCAAAGGAAAGTGATTTTCTCTGAAAGGACAGCATTTAGAAAGTGAAGCAACACTCCATTCACTTCGCACAGTGAATTGAAGTGTTGGAACAGACAGCTTCTCTTTCATAGAAACGCATTAGAGTTTCCTGTGAATGTGTGTAAGTAGCTTAAGGCACTTTCAAAGGAAAGTGATTTTCTCTGAAAGGACAGCATTTAGAAAGTGAAACAACACTCCATTCAGTTAGCACAGTGAATTGAAGTGTTGGAACAGACTGCTTCTCTTTCAGTGAAACGCATGTGAATTTCTGTTGAATGCTTGTTAGTAGCTTAAGGCACTTTCAAAGGAAAGTGATTTTCTCTGAAAGGACAGCATTTAGAAAGTGAAGCAACACTCCATTCACTTCGCACAGTGAATTGAACGGTTGGAACAGACAGCTTCTCCTTCATAGAAACGCATTTGAGTTTCCTGTGAATGTGTGTAAGTAGCTTAAGGCACTTTCAAAGGAAAGTGATTTTCTCTGAAAGGACAGGATTTAGAAAGTGAAACAACATTCCATTCACTTCGCACAGTGAATTGAAGTGTTGGAACAGACTTCTTCTCTTTCAGAGAAACGCATGTGAATTTCTGTGGAATGCTTGTATGTAGCTTAAGGCACTTTCAAAGGAAAGTGATTTTCTCTGAAAGGACAGCATTAAGAGAGTGAAACAACACTCCATTCACTTCGCACAGTGAATTGAAGTGTTGGAACAGACCATTTCTCTTTCAGAGAAACAGATATGAGTTTTTTGTGAATGCTTGTAAGTAGCTTAAGGCGCTTTCAAAGGAAAGTGATTTTCTCTGAAAGGACAGCATTTAGAAAGTGAAGCAACACTCCATTCACTTCGCACAGTGAATTGAAGTGTTGGAACAGACTGTTTCTCTTTCAGAGAAACGCATGTGAATTTCTGTTCAATGCTTGTAAGTAGCTTAAGGCACTTTCAAACGAAAGTGATTTTCTCTGAAAGGACAGCATTTAGAAAGTGAAGCAACACTCCATTCACTACGCACAGTGAATTGAAGTGTTGGAACAGACTGCTTCTCTTTCAGAAAAATGCATGTGAGTTTCTTGTGAATGCTTGTAAGTAGCTTAAGGCACTTTCAAAGGAAAGTGATTTTCTCTGAAAGGACAGCATTTAGAAAGTGAAGCAACACTCCATTCACTTCGCACAGTGAATTGAAGTGTTGGAACAGATTGCTTCTTTTTCAGAGAAACGCATGTGAATTTCTGTTGAATGCTTGCAAGTAGCTTAAGGCACTTTCAAAGGAAAGTGATTTTCTCTGAAAGAACAGCATTTAGAAAGTGATGCAACACTCCATTCACTTCGCACAGTGAATTGAAGTGTTGGACATACTGCTTCTCTTTCAGTGAAACGCATGTGAATTTCTGTTGAATGCTTGTAAGTAGCTTAAGGCACTTTCAAAGGAAAGTGATTTTCTCTGAAAGGACAGTATTTAGAAAGTGAAGCAACACTCCATTCACTTCGCACAGTGAATTGAAGTATTGGAACAGACTGCTTCTCTTTCAGTGAAACACATGTGAATTTCTGTTGAAAGCTTGTAAGTAGCTTAAGGCACTTTCAAAGGAAAGTGATTTTCTCTGAAAGGACAGCATTTAGAAAGTGAAGCAACACTCCATTCACTTCGCACAGTGAATTGAAGTGTTGGAACAGACAGCTTCTCTTTCATAGAAACGCATTGGAGTTTCCTGTGAATGTGTGTAAGTAGCTTAAGGCACTTTCAAAGGAAAGTGATTTTCTCTGAAAGGACAGCATTTACAAAGTGAAGCAACACTCCATTCACTTCGCACAGTGAATTGAAGTGTTGGAACAGACTGCTTCTCTTTCAGTGAAACGCATGTGAATTTCTGTTGAATGCTTGTAAGTAGCTTAAGGCACTTTCAAAGGAAAGTGATTTTCTCTGAAAGGACAGCATTTAGAAAGTGAAGCAACACTCCATTCACTTCGCACAGTGAATTGAAGTGTTGGAACAGACAGCTTCTCTTTCATAGAAACGCATTTGAGTTTCCTCTGAATGTGTGTAAGTAGCTTAAGGCACTTTCAAAGGAAAGTGATTTTCTCTGAAAGGAGAGCATTTAGAAAGTGAAACAAGACTCCATTCACTTCGCACAGCGAATTGAAGTCTTGGAACAGACTGCTTCTCTTTCAGAGAAACGCATGTGAATTTCTGTGGAATGCTTGTAAGTAGCTTAAGGCACTTTCAAAGGAAAGTGATTTTCTCTGAAAGGACAGCATTGAGAAAGTGAAACAACACTCCATTCACATCGCACAGTGAATTGAAGTGTTGGAACAAACCACTTCTCTTTCAGAGAAACAGATATGAGTTTTTTGTGAATGCTTGTAAGTAGCTTAAGGCACTTTCAAAGGAAAGTGATTTTCTCTGAAAGGACAGCATTTAGAAAGTGAAGCAACACTCCATTCACTTCGCACAGTGAATTGAAGTGTTGGAACAGACTGCTTCTCTTTCAGTGAAACACATGTGAATTTCTGTTGAATGCTTGTAAGTAGCTTAAGGCACTTTCAAAGGAAAGTGATTTTCTTTGAAAGGACAGCATTTAGAAAGTGAAGCAACACTCCATTCACTTCGCACAGTGAATTGAAGTGTTGGAACAGACTGCTTCTATTTCATAAAAACGCATGTGAATTTCTGTGGAATGCTTATAAGTACCTTAAGGCACTTTCAAAGGAAAGTGATTTTCTCTGAAAGGACAGCATTTGGAAAGTGAAGCAACACTCCATTCACTTCGCACAGTGAATTGAAGTGTTGGAACAGACAGCTTCTCTTTCATAGAAACGCATTTGAGTTTCCTGTGAATGTGTGTAAGTAGCTTAAGGCACTTTCAAAGGAAAGTGATTTTCTCTGAAAGGACAGCATTTAGAAAGTGAAACAACACTCCATTCAGTTAGCACAGTGAATTGAAGTGTTGGAACAGACTGCTTCTCTTTCAGTGAAACGCATGTGAATTTCTGTTGAATGCTTGTTAGTAGCTTAAGGCACTTTCAAAGGAAAGTGATTTTCTCTGAAAGGACAGCATTTAGAAAGTGAAGCAACACTCCATTCACTTCGCACAGTGAATTGAAGGGTTGGAACAGACAGCTTCTCCTTCATAGAAACGCATTTGAGTTTCCTGTGAATGTGTGTAAGTAGCTTAAGGCACTTTCAAAGGAAAGTGATTTTCTCTGAAAGGACAGGATTTAGAAAGTGAAACAACATTCCATTCACTTCGCACAGTGAATTGAAGTGTTGGAACAGACTTCTTCTCTTTCAGAGAAACGCATGTGAATTTCTGTGGAATGCTTGTATGTAGCTTAAGGCACTTTCAAAGGAAAGTGATTTTCTCTGAAAGGACAGCATTAAGAGAGTGAAACAACACTCCATTCACTTCGCACAGTGAATTGAAGTGTTGGAACAGACCATTTCTCTTTCAGAGAAACAGATATGAGTTTTTTGTGAATGCTTGTAAGTAGCTTAAGGCGCTTTCAAAGGAAAGTGATTTTCTCTGAAAGGACAGCATTTAGAAAGTGAAGCAACACTCCATTCACTTCGCACAGTGAATTGAAGTGTTGGAACAGACTGCTTCTCTTTCAGAGAAACGCATGTGAATTTCTGTGGAATGCTTGTAAGTAGCTTAAGGCACTTTCAAAGGAAAGTGATTTTCTCTGAAAGGACAGCATTTAGAAAGTGAAGCAGCACTCCATTCACTTCGCACAGTGAATTGAAGTGTTGGAACAGACTGCTTCTCTTTCAGTGAAATGCATGTGAATTTCTGTTGAATGCTTGTAAGTAGTTTAAGGCACTTTCAAAGGAAAGTGATTTTCTCTGAAAGGACAGCATTTAGAAAGTGAAGCAACACTCCATTCACTTCGCACAGTGAATTGAAGTGTTGGAACAGACTGCTTCTCTTTCAGTGAAACACATGTGAATTTCTGTTGAATGCTTGTAAGTAGTTTAAGGCACTTTCAAAGGAAAGTGATTTTCTCTGAAAGGACAGCATTTAGAAAGTGAAGCAACACTCCATTCACTTCGCACAGTGAATTGAAGTGTTGGAACAGACTGCTTCTTTTTCAAAGAAACGCATGTGAATTTCTGTGGAATGCTTATAAGTACCTTAAGGCACTTTCTAAGGAAAGTGATTTTCTCTGAAAGGACAGCATTTAGAAAGTGAAGCAACACTCCATTCACTTCGCACAGTGAATTGAAGTGTTGGAACAGACAGCTTCTCTTTCATAGAAACGCATTTGAGTTTCCTGTGAATGTGTGTAAGTAGCTTAAGGCACTTTCAAAGGAAAGTGATTTTCTCTGAAAGGACAGCATTTAGAAAGTGAAACAACACTCCATTCAGTTAGCACAGTGAATTGAAGTGTTGGAACAGACTGCTTCTCTTTCAGTGAAACGCAGGTGAATTTCTGTTGAATGCTTGTTAGTAGCTTAAGGCACTTTCAAAGGAAAGTGATTTTCTCTGAAAAGACAGCATTTAGAAAGTGAAGCAACACTCCATTCACTTCGCACAGTGAATTGAACGGTTGGAACAGACAGCTTCTCCTTCATAGAAACGCATTTGAGTTTCCTGTGAATGTGTGTAAGTAGCTTAAGGCACTTTCAAAGGAAAGTGATTTTCTCTGAAAGGACAGGATTTAGAAAGTGAAACAACATTCCATTCACTTCGCACAGTGAATTGAAGTGTTGGAACAGACTTCTTCTCTTTCAGAGAAACGCATGTGAATTTCTGTGGAATGCTTGTATGTAGCTTAAGGCACTTTCAAAGGAAAGTGATTTTCTCTGAAAGGACAGCATTAAGAGAGTGAAACAACACTCCATTCACTTCGCACAGTGAATTGAAGTGTTGGAACAGACCATTTCTCTTTCAGAGAAACAGATATGAGTTTTTTGTGAATGCTTGTAAGTAGCTTAAGGCGCTTTCAAAGGAAAGTGATTTTCTCTGAAAGGACAGCATTTAGAAAGTGAAGCAACACTCCATTCACTTCGCACAGTGAATTGAAGTGTTGGAACAGACTGTTTCTCTTTCAGAGAAACGCATGTGAATTTCTGTTGAATGCTTGTAAGTAGCTTAAGGCACTTTCAAAGGAAAGTGATTTTCTCTGAAAGGACAGCATTTAGAAAGTGAAGCAACACTCCATTCACTACGCACAGTGAATTGAAGTGTTGGAACAGACTGCTTCTCTTTCAGAAAAATGCATGTGAGTTTCTTGTGAATGCTTGTAAGTAGCTTAAGGCACTTTCAAAGGAAAGTGATTTTCTCTGAAAGGACAGCATTTAGAAAGTGAAGCAACACTCCATTCACTTCGCACAGTGAATTGAAGTGTTGGAACAGATTGCTTCTTTTTCAGAGAAACGCATGTGAATTTCTGTTGAATGCTTGCAAGTAGCTTAAGGCACTTTCAAAGGAAAGTGATTTTCTCTGAAAGAACAGCATTTAGAAAGTGATGCAACACTCCATTCACTTCGCACAGTGAATTGAAGTGTTGGACATACTGCTTCTCTTTCAGTGAAACGCATGTGAATTTCTGTTGAATGCTTGTAAGTAGCTTAAGGCACTTTCAAAGGAAAGTGATTTTCTCTGAAAGGACAGTATTTAGAAAGTGAAGCAACACTCCATTCACTTCGCACAGTGAATTGAAGTATTGGAACAGACTGCTTCTCTTTCAGTGAAACACATGTGAATTTCTGTTGAAAGCTTGTAAGTAGCTTAAGGCACTTTCAAAGGAAAGTGATTTTCTCTGAAAGGACAGCATTTAGAAAGTGAAGCAACACTCCATTCACTTCGCACAGTGAATTGAAGTGTTGGAACAGACAGCTTCTCTTTCATAGAAACGCATTTGAGTTTCCTCTGAATGTGTGTAAGTAGCTTAAGGCACTTTCAAAGGAAAGTGATTTTCTCTGAAAGGAGAGCATTTAGAAAGTGAAACAAGACTCCATTCACTTCGCACAGCGAATTGAAGTCTTGGAACAGACTGCTTCTCTTTCAGAGAAACGCATGTGAATTTCTGTGGAATGCTTGTAAGTAGCTTAAGGCACTTTCAAAGGAAAGTGATTTTCTCTGAAAGGACAGCATTGAGAAAGTGAAACAACACTCCATTCACATCGCACAGTGAATTGAAGTGTTGGAACAAACCACTTCTCTTTCAGAGAAACAGATATGAGTTTTTTGTGAATGCTTGTAAGTAGCTTAAGGCACTTTCAAAGGAAAGTGATTTTCTCTGAAAGGACAGCATTTAGAAAGTGAAGCAACACTCCATTCACTTCGCACAGTGAATTGAAGTGTTGGAACAGACTGCTTCTCTTTCAGTGAAACACATGTGAATTTCTGTTGAATGCTTGTAAGTAGCTTAAGGCACTTTCAAAGGAAAGTGATTTTCTTTGAAAGGACAGCATTTAGAAAGTGAAGCAACACTCCATTCACTTCGCACAGTGAATTGAAGTGTTGGAACAGACTGCTTCTATTTCATAGAAACGCATGTGAATTTCTGTGGAATGCTTATAAGTACCTTAAGGCACTTTCAAAGGAAAGTGATTTTCTCTGAAAGGACAGCATTTAGAAAGTGAAGCAACACTCCATTCACTTCGCACAGTGAATTGAAGTGTTGGAACAGACAGCTTCTCTTTCATAGAAACGCATTTGAGTTTCCTGTGAATGTGTGTAAGTAGCTTAAGGCACTTTCAAAGGAAAGTGATTTTCTCTGAAAGGACAGCATTTAGAAAGTGAAACAACACTCCATTCAGTTAGCACAGTGAATTGAAGTGTTGGAACAGACTGCTTCTCTTTCAGTGAAACGCATGTGAATTTCTGTTGAATGCTTGTTAGTAGCTTAAGGCACTTTCAAAGGAAAGTGATTTTCTCTGAAAGGACAGCATTTAGAAAGTGAAGCAACACTCCATTCACTTCGCACAGTGAATTGAAGGGTTGGAACAGACAGCTTCTCCTTCATAGAAACGCATTTGAGTTTCCTGTGAATGTGTGTAAGTAGCTTAAGGCACTTTCAAAGGAAAGTGATTTTCTCTGAAAGGACAGGATTTAGAAAGTGAAACAACATTCCATTCACTTCGCACAGTGAATTGAAGTGTTGGAACAGACTTCTTCTCTTTCAGAGAAACGCATGTGAATTTCTGTGGAATGCTTGTATGTAGCTTAAGGCACTTTCAAAGGAAAGTGATTTTCTCTGAAAGGACAGCATTAAGAGAGTGAAACAACACTCCATTCACTTCGCACAGTGAATTGAAGTGTTGGAACAGACCATTTCTCTTTCAGAGAAACAGATATGAGTTTTTTGTGAATGCTTGTAAGTAGCTTAAGGCGCTTTCAAAGGAAAGTGATTTTCTCTGAAAGGACAGCATTTAGAAAGTGAAGCAACACTCCATTCACTTCGCACAGTGAATTGAAGTGTTGGAACAGACTGTTTCTCTTTCAGAGAAACGCATGTGAATTTCTATTGAATGCTTGTAAGTAGCTTAAGGCACTTTCAAAGGAAAGTGATTTTCTCTGAAAGGACAGCATTTAGAAAGTGAAGCAACACTCCATTCACTACGCACAGTGAATTGAAGTGTTGGAACAGATTGCTTCTTTTTCAGAGAAACGCATGTGAATTTCTGTTGAATGCTTGCAAGTAGCTTAAGGCACTTTCAAAGGAAAGTGATTTTCTCTGAAAGAACAGCATTTAGAAAGTGATGCAACACTCCATTCACTTCGCACATTGAATTGAAGTGTTGGACATACTGCTTCTCTTTCAGTGAAACGCATGTGAATTTCTGTTGAATGCTTGTAAGTAGCTTAAGGCACTTTCAAAGGAAAGTGATTTTCTCTGAAAGGACAGTATTTAGAAAGTGAAGCAACACTCCATTCACTTCGCACAGTGAATTGAAGTATTGGAACAGACTGCTTCTCTTTCAGTGAAACACATGTGAATTTCTGTTGAAAGCTTGTAAGTAGCTTAAGGCACTTTCAAAGGAAAGTGATTTTCTCTGAAAGGACAGCATTTAGAAAGTGAAGCAACACTCCATTCACTTCGCACAGTGAATTGAAGTGTTGGAACAGACAGCTTCTCTTTCATAGAAACGCATTGGAGTTTCCTGTGAATGTGTGTAAGTAGCTTAAGGCACTTTCAAAGGAAAGTGATTTTCTCTGAAAGGACAGCATTTACAAAGTGAAGCAACACTCCATTCACTTCGCACAGTGAATTGAAGTGTTGGAACAGACTGCTTCTCTTTCAGTGAAACGCATGTGAATTTCTGTTGAATGCTTGTAAGTAGCTTAAGGCACTTTCAAAGGAAAGTGATTTTCTCTGAAAGGACAGCATTTAGAAAGTGAAGCAACACTCCATTCACTTCGCACAGTGAATTGAAGTGTTGGAACAGACAGCTTCTCTTTCATAGAAACGCATTTGAGTTTCCTCTGAATGTGTGTAAGTAGCTTAAGGCACTTTCAAAGGAAAGTGATTTTCTCTGAAAGGAGAGCATTTAGAAAGTGAAACAAGACTCCATTCACTTCGCACAGCGAATTGAAGTCTTGGAACAGACTGCTTCTCTTTCAGAGAAACGCATGTGAATTTCTGTGGAATGCTTGTAAGTAGCTTAAGGCACTTTCAAAGGAAAGTGATTTTCTCTGAAAGGACAGCATTTAGAAAGTGAAACAACACTCCATTCACTTCGCACAGTGAATTGAAGTGTTGGAACAGACTGCTTCTCTTTCAGAGAAACGCATGTGAATTTCTGTGGAATGCTTGTAAGTAGCTTAAGGCACTTTCAAAGGAAAGTGATTTTCTCTGAAAGGACAGCATTTAGAAAGTGAAGCAGCACTCCATTCACTTCGCACAGTGAATTGAAGTGTTGGAACAGACTGCTTCTCTTTCAGTGAAATGCATGTGAATTTCTGTTGAATGCTTGTAAGTAGTTTAAGGCACTTTCAAAGGAAAGTGATTTTCTCTGAAAGGACAGCATTTAGAAAGTGAAGCAACACTCCATTCACTTCGCACAGTGAATTGAAGTGTTGGAACAGACTGCGTCTCTTTCAGAGAAACGCATGTGAGTTTTTTGTGAAAGCTTGTATGTAGCTTAAGGCACTTTCAAAGGAAAGTGATTTTCTCTGAAAGGACAGCATTTAGAAAGTGAAACAACACTCCATTCAGTTAGCACAGTGAATTGAAGTGTTGGAACAGACTGCTTCTCTTTCAGTGAAACGCATGTGAATTTCTGTTGAATGCTTGTTAGTAGCTTAAGGCACTTTCAAAGGAAAGTGATTTTCTCTGAAAGGACAGCATTTAGAAAGTGAAGCAACACTCCATTCACTTCGCACAGTGAATTGAAGGGTTGGAACAGACAGCTTCTCCTTCATAGAAACGCATTTGAGTTTCCTGTGAATGTGTGTAAGTAGCTTAAGGCACTTTCAAAGGAAAGTGATTTTCTCTGAAAGGACAGGATTTAGAAAGTGAAACAACATTCCATTCACTTCGCACAGTGAATTGAAGTGTTGGAACAGACTTCTTCTCTTTCAGAGAAACGCATGTGAATTTCTGTGGAATGCGTGTATGTAGCTTAAGGCACTTTCAAAGGAAAGTGATTTTCTCTGAAAGGACAGCATTAAGAGAGTGAAACAACACTCCATTCACTTCGCACAGTGAATTGAAGTGTTGGAACAGACCATTTCTCTTTCAGAGAAACAGATATGAGTTTTTTGTGAATGCTTGTAAGTAGCTTAAGGCGCTTTCAAAGGAAAGTGATTTCCTCTGAAAGGACAGCATTTAGAAAGTGAAGCAACACTCCATTCACTTCGCACAGTGAATTGAAGTGTTGGAACAGACTGTTTCTCTTTCAGAGAAACGCATGTGAATTTCTATTGAATGCTTGTAAGTAGCTTAAGGCACTTTCAAAGGAAAGTGATTTTCTCTGAAAGGACAGCATTTAGAAAGTGAAGCAACACTCCATTCACTACGCACAGTGAATTGAAGTGTTGGAAGAGACTGCTTCTCTTTCAGAAAAATGCATGTGAGTTTCTTGTGAATGCTTGTAAGTAGCTTAAGGCACTTTCAAAGGAAAGTGATTTTTTCTGAAAGGACAGCATTTACAAAGTGAAGCAACACTCCATTCACTTCGCACAGTTAATTGAAGTGTTGGAACAGACTGCTTCTTTTTCAGAGAAACACATGTGAATTTCTATTGAATGCTTGTAAGTAGCTTAAGGCACTTTCAAAGGAAAGTGATTTTCTCTGAAAGGACAGCATTTAGAAAGTGAAGCAACACTCCATTCACTACGCACAGTGAATTGAAGTGTTGGAACAGACTGCTTCTCTTTCAGAAAAATGCATGTGAGTTTCTTGTGAATGCTTGTAAGTAGCTTAAGGCACTTTCAAAGGAAAGTGATTTTCTCTGAAAGGACAGCATTTAGAAAGTGAAGCAACACTCCATTCACTTCGCACAGTGAATTGAAGTGTTGGAACAGACTGCTTCTCTTTCATAGAAACGCATTTGAGTTTCCTGTGAATGTAGGTAAGTAGCTTAAGGCACTTTCAAAGGAAAGTGATTTTCTCTGAAAGGACAGCATTTAGAAAGTGAAGCACCACTCCATTCACTTCGCACAGTGAATTGAAGTGTTGGAACAGACTGCTTCTCTTTCAGAAAAATGCATGTGAGTTTCTTGTGAATGCTTGTAAGTAGTTTAAGGCACTTTCAAAGGAAAGTGATTTTCTCTGAAAGGACAGCATTTAGAAAGTGAAGCAACACTCCATTCACTTCGCACAGTGCATTGAAGTGTTGGAACAGACTGCTTCTCTTTCAGTGAAACACATGTGAATTTCTGTTGAATGCTTGTAAGTAGCTTAAGGCACTTTCAAAGGAAAGTGATTTTCTCTGAAAGGACAGCATTTAGAAAGTGAAGCAACACTCCATTGACTTCGCACAGTGAATTGAAGTGTTGGAACAGACTGCTTCTTTTTCATAGAAACGCATGTGAATTTCTGTGGAATGCTTGTAAGTACCTTAAGGCACTTTCAAAGGAAAGTGATTTTCTCTGAAAGGACAGCATTTAGAAAGTGAAGCAACACTCCATTCACTTCGCACAGTGAATTGAAGTGTTGGAACAGACAGCTTCTCTTTCATAGAAACGCATTTGAGTTTCCTGTGAATGTGTGTAAGTAGCTTAAGGCACTTTCAAAGGAAAGTGATTTTCTCTGAAAGGACAGCATTTAGAAAGTGAAACAACACTCCATTCAGTTAGCACAGTGAATTGAAGTGTTGAAACAGACTGCTTCTCTTTCAGTGAAACGCATGTGAATTTCTGTTGAATGCTTGTTAGTAGCTTAAGGCACTTTCAAAGGAAAGTGATTTTCTCTGAAAGGACAGCATTTAGAAAGTGAAGCAACACTCCATTCACTTCGCACAGTGAATTGAAGGGTTGGAACAGACTGCTTCTTTTTCAGAGAAACAAATATGAATTTCTATTGAATGCTTGTAAGTAGCTTAAGGCACTTTCAAAGGAAAGTGATTTTCTCTGAAAGGACAGCATTTAGAAAGTGAAGCAACACTCCATTGACTTCGCACAGTGAATTGAAGTGTTGGAACAGACTGCTTCTTTTTCATAGAAACGCATGTGAATTTCTGTGGAATGCTTGTAAGTACCTTAAGGCACTTTCAAAGGAAAGTGATTTTCTCTGAAAGGACAGCATTTAGAAAGTGAAGCAACACTCCATTCACTTCGCACAGTGAATTGAAGTGTTGGAACAGACAGCTTCTCCTTCATAGAAACGCATTTGAGTTTCCTGTGAATGTGTGTAAGTAGCTTAAGGCACTTTCAAAGGAAAGTGATTTTCTCTGAAAGGACAGCATTTAAAAAGTGAAACAACATTCCATTCACTTCGCACAGTGAATTGAAGTGTTGGAACAGACTTCTTCTCTTTCAGAGAAACGCATGTGAATTTCTGTGGAATGCTTGTAAGTAGCTTAAGGCACTTTCAAAGGAAAGTGATTTTCTCTGAAAGGACAGCATTTAGAGAGGGAAACAACACTCCATTCACTTCGCACAGTGATTTGAAGTGTTGGAACAGACTTCTTCTCTTTCAGAGAAACGCATGTGAATTTCTGTGGAATGCTTGTAAGTAGCTTAAGGCACTTTCAAAGGAAAGTGATTTTCTCTGAAAGGACAGCATTTAGAGAGTGAAACAACACTCCATTCACTTCGCACAGTGAATTGAAGTGTTGGAACAGACCACTTCTCTTTCAGAGAAACAGATATGAGTTTTTTGTGAATGCTTGTAAGTAGCTTAAGGCGCTTTCAAAGGAAAGTGATTTTCTCTGAAAGGACAGCATTTAGAAAGTGAAGCAACACTCCAATCACTTCGCACAGTGAATTGAAGTGTTGGAACAGACTGTTTCTCTATCAGAGAAACGCATGTGAATTTCTATTGAATGCTTGTAAGTAGCTTAAGGCACTTTCAAAGGAAAGTGATTTTCTCTGAAAGGACAGCATTTAGAAAGTGAAGCAACACTCCATTCACTACGCACAGTGAATTGAAGTGTTGGAACAGACTGCTTCTCTTTCAGAAAAATGCATGTGAGTTTTTTGTGAATGCTTGTAAGTAGCTTAAGGCACTTTCAAAGGAAAGTGATTTTTTCTGAAAGGACAGCATTTACAAAGTGAAGCAACACTCCATTCACTTCGCACAGTTAATTGAAGTGTTGGAACAGACTGCTTCTTTTTCAGAGAAACACATGTGAATTTCTATTGAATGCTTTTAAGTAGCTTAAGGCACTTTCAAAGGAAAGTGATTTTCTCTGAAAGGACAGCATGTAGAAAGTGAAGCAACACTCCATTCACTACGCACAGTGAATTGAAGTGTTGGAACAGACTGCTTCTCTTTCAGAAAAATGCATGTGAGTTTCTTGTGAATGCTTGTAAGTAGCTTAAGGCACTTTCAAAGGAAAGTGATTTTCTCTGAAAGGACAGCATTTAGAAAGTGAAGCAACACTCCATTCACTTCGCACAGTGAATTGAAGTGTTGGAACAGACTGCTTCTTTTTCAGAGAAACGCATGTGAATTTCTGTGGAATGCTTGTAAGTAGCTTAAGGCACTTTCAAAGGAAAGTGATTTTCTCTGAAAGGACAGCATTTAGAAAGTGAAACACACTCCATTCAGTTAGCACAGTGAATTGAAGTGTTGGAACAGACTGCTTCTCTTTCAGAGAAACGCATGTGAATTTCTGTGGAATGCTTCTAAGTAGCTTAAGGCACTTTCAAAGGAAAGTGATTTTCTCTGAAAGGACAGCATTTAGAAAATGAAACAACACTCCATTCACTTCGCACCGTGAATTGAAGTGTTGGAACAGACTACTTCACTTTCAGAAAAACAGATATGAGTTTTTTGTGAATGCTTTTAAGTAGCTTAAGGCACTTTCAAAGGAAAGTGATTTTCTCTGAAAGGACAGCATTTAGAAAGTGAAGCAACACTCCATTCACTTCGCACCGTGAATTGAAGTGTTGGAACAGACAGCTTCTCTTTCATAGAAACGCATTTGAGTTTCCTGTGAATGTGTGTAAGTAGCTTAAGGCACTTTCAAAGGAAAGTGATTTTCTCTGAAAGGACAGCATTTAGAAAGTGAAACAACACTCCATTCAGTTAGCACAGTGAATTGAAGTGTTGGAACAGACTGCTTCTCTTTCAGTGAAACGCATGTGAATTTCTGTTGAATGCTTGTTAGTAGCTTAAGGCACTTTCAAAGGAAAGTGATTTTCTCTGAAAGGACAGCATTTAGAAAGTGAAGCAACACTACATTCACTTCGCACAGTGAATTGAAGGGTTGGAACAGACAGCTTCTCCTTCATAGAAACGCATTTGAGTTTCCTGTGAATGTGTGTAAGTAGCTTAAGGCACTTTCAAAGGAAAGTGATTTTCTCTGAAAGGACAGGATTTAGAAAGTGAAACAACATTCCATTCACTTCGCACAGTGAATTGAAGTGTTGGAACAGACTTCTTCTCTTTCAGAGAAACGCATGTGAATTTCTGTGGAATGCTTGTAAGTAGCTTAAGGCACTTTCAAAGGAAAGTGATTTTCTCTGAAAGGACAGCATTTAGAGAGTGAAACAACACTCCATTCACTTCGCACAGTGAATTGAAGTGTTGGAACAGACTTCTTCTCTTTCAGAGAAACGCATGTGAATTTCTGTCGAATGCTTGTAAGTAGCTTAAGGCACTTTCAAAGGAAAGTGATTTTCTCTGAAAGGACAGCATTTAGAAAGTGAAGCAACACTCCATTCACTACGCACAGTGAATTGAAGTGTTGGAACAGACTGCTTCTCTTTCAGAGAAACGCATGTGAATTTCTGTGGAATGCTTGTAAGTAGCTTAAGGCACTTTCAAAGGAAAGTGATTTTCTCTGAAAGGACAGCATTTAGAAAGTGAAACAACACTCCATTCACTTCGCACAGTGAATTGAAGTGTTGGAACAGACCACTTCTCTTTCAGAGAAACAGATATGAGTTTTTTGTGAATGCTTGTAAGTAGCTTAAGGCACTTTCAAAGGAAAGTGATTTTCTCTGAAAGGACAGCATTTAGAAAGTCAAGCAACACTCCATTCACTTCGCACAGTGAATTGAAGTGTTGGAACAGACTGCTTCTCTTTCTGAGAAACGCATGTGAATTTCTATTGAATGCTTGTAAGTAGCTTTAGCCACTTTCAAAGGAAAGTGATTTTCCCAGAAAGGACAGCATTTAGAAAGTGAAGCAACACTCCATTCACTACGCACAATGAATTGAAGTGTTAGAACAGACTGATTCTCTTTCAGAAAAATGAATGTGAGTTTCTTGTGAATGCTTGTAAGTAGCTTAAGGCACTTTCAAAGGAAAGTGATTGTCTCTGAAAGGACAGCATTTAGAAAGAGAAGCAACAATCCATTCACTTCGCACAGTGAATTGAAGTGTTGGAACAGACTGCTTCTCTTTCAGTGAAATGCATGTGAATTTCTGTTGAATGCTTGTAAGTAGCTTAAGGCACTTTCAAAGGAAAGTGATTTTCTCTGAAAGGACAGCATTTAGAAAGTGAAACAACACTCCATTCACTTCGCACAGTGAATTGAAGTGTTGGAACAGACAGCTTCTCTTTCATAGAAACGCATTTGAGTTTCCTGTGAATGTGTGTAAGTAGCTTAAGGCACTTTCAAAGGAAAGTGATTTTCTCTGAAAGGACAGCATTTAGAAAGTGAAGCGACACTCCATTCACTTCGCACAGTGAATTGAAGTGTTGGAACAGACTGTTTCTCTTTCAGTGAAACGCATGTGAATTTCTGTTGAATGCTTGTAAGTAGCTTAAGGCACTTTCAAAGGAAAGTGATTTTCTCTGAAAGGACAGCATTTAGAAAGTGAAACAACACTCCATTCACTTCGCACAGTGAATTGAAGTGTTGGAACAGACTGCTTCTCTTTCAGAGAAACGCATGTGAATTTCTGTGGAATGCTTGTAAGTAGCTTAAGGCACTTTCAAAGGAAAGTGATTTTCTCTGAAAGGACAGCATTTAGAAAGTGAAACAACACTCCATTCACTTCGCACAGTGAATTGAAGTGTTGGAACAGACCACTTCTCTTTCAGAGAAACAGATATGAGTTTTTTGTGAATGCTTGTAAGTAGCTTAAGGCGCTTTCAAAGGAAAGTGATTTCCTCTGAAAGGACAGCATTTAGAAAGTGAAGCAACACTCCATTCACTTCGCACAGTGAATTGAAGTGTTGGAACAGACTGTTTCTCTTTCAGAGAAACGCATGTGAATTTCTATTGAATGCTTGTAAGTAGCTTAAGGCACTTTCAAAGGAAAGTGATTTTCTCTGAAAGGACAGCATTTAGAAAGTGAAGCAACACTCCATTCACTACGCACAGTGAATTGAAGTGTTGGAAGAGACTGCTTCTCTTTCAGAAAAATGCATGTGAGTTTCTTGTGAATGCTTGTAAGTAGCTTAAGGCACTTTCAAAGGAAAGTGATTTTTTCTGAAAGGACAGCATTTACAAAGTGAAGCAACACTCCATTCACTTCGCACAGTTAATTGAAGTGTTGGAACAGACTGTTTCTTTTTCAGAGAAACACATGTGAATTTCTATTGAATGCTTGTAAGTAGCTTAAGGCACTTTCAAAGGAAAGTGATTTTCTCTGAAAGGACAGCATTTAGAAAGTGAAGCAACACTCCATTCACTACGCACAGTGAATTGAAGTGTTGGAACAGACTGCTTCTCTTTCAGAAAAATGCATGTGAGTTTCTTGTGAATGCTTTTAAGTAGCTTAAGGCACTTTCAAAGGAAAGTGATTTTCTCTGAAAGGACAGCATTTAGAAAGTGAAGCAACACTCCATTCACTTCGCACAGTGAATTGAAGTGTTGGAACAGACTGCTTCTCTTTCATAGAAACGCATTTGAGTTTCCTGTGAATGTAGGTAAGTAGCTTAAGGCACTTTCAAAGGAAAGTGATTTTCTCTGAAAGGACAGCATTTAGAAAGTGAAGCACCACTCCATTCACTTCGCACAGTGAATTGAAGTGTTGGAACAGACTGCTTCTCTTTCAGAAAAATGCATGTGAGTTTCTTGTGAATGCTTGTAAGTAGTTTAAGGCACTTTCAAAGGAAAGTGATTTTCTCTGAAAGGACAGCATTTAGAAAGTGAAGCAACACTCCATTCACTTCGCACAGTGAATTGAAGTGTTGGAACAGACTGCTTCTCTTTCAGTGAAACACATGTGAATTTCTGTTGAATGCTTGTAAGTAGCTTAAGGCACTTTCAAAGGAAAGTGATTTTCTCTGAAAGGACAGCATTTAGAAAGTGAAGCAACACTCCATTGACTTCGCACAGTGAATTGAAGTGTTGGAACAGACTGCTTCTTTTTCATAGAAACGCATGTGAATTTCTGTGGAATGCTTGTAAGTACCTTAAGGCACTTTCAAAGGAAAGTGATTTTCTCTGAAAGGACAGCATTTAGAAAGTGAAGCAACACTCCATTCACTTCGCACAGTGAATTGAAGTGTTGGAACAGACAGCTTCTCTTTCATAGAAACGCATTTGAGTTTCCTGTGAATGTGTGTAAGTAGCTTAAGGCACTTTCAAAGGAAAGTGATTTTCTCTGAAAGGACAGCATTTAGAAAGTGAAACAACACTCCATTCAGTTAGCACAGTGAATTGAAGTGTTGAAACAGACTGCTTCTCTTTCAGTGAAACGCATGTGAATTTCTGTTGAATGCTTGTTAGTAGCTTAAGGCACTTTCAAAGGAAAGTGATTTTCTCTGAAAGGACAGCATTTAGAAAGTGAAGCAACACTCCATTCACTTCGCACAGTGAATTGAAGGGTTGGAACAGACTGCTTCTTTTTCAGAGAAACAAATATGAATTTCTATTGAATGCTTGTAAGTAGCTTAAGGCACTTTCAAAGGAAAGTGATTTTCTCTGAAAGGACAGCATTTAGAAAGTGAAGCAACACTCCATTGACTTCGCACAGTGAATTGAAGTGTTGGAACAGACTGCTTCTTTTTCATAGAAACGCATGTGAATTTCTGTGGAATGCTTGTAAGTACCTTAAGGCACTTTCAAAGGAAAGTGATTTTCTCTGAAAGGACAGCATTTAGAAAGTGAAGCAACACTCCATTCACTTCGCACAGTGAATTGAAGTGTTGGAACAGACAGCTTCTCCTTCATAGAAACGCATTTGAGTTTCCTGTGAATGTGTGTAAGTAGCTTAAGGCACTTTCAAAGGAAAGTGATTTTCTCTGAAAGGACAGCATTTAAAAAGTGAAACAACATTCCATTCACTTCGCACAGTGAATTGAAGTGTTGGAACAGACTTCTTCTCTTTCAGAGAAACGCATGTGAATTTCTGTGGAATGCTTGTAAGTAGCTTAAGGCACTTTCAAAGGAAAGTGATTTTCTCTGAAAGGACAGCATTTAGAGAGGGAAACAACACTCCATTCACTTCGCACAGTGATTTGAAGTGTTGGAACAGACTTCTTCTCTTTCAGAGAAACGCATGTGAATTTCTGTGGAATGCTTGTAAGTAGCTTAAGGCACTTTCAAAGGAAAGTGATTTTCTCTGAAAGGACAGCATTTAGAGAGTGAAACAACACTCCATTCACTTCGCACAGTGAATTGAAGTGTTGGAACAGACCACTTCTCTTTCAGAGAAACAGATATGAGTTTTTTGTGAATGCTTGTAAGTAGCTTAAGGCGCTTTCAAAGGAAAGTGATTTTCTCTGAAAGGACAGCATTTAGAAAGTGAAGCAACACTCCATTCACTTCGCACAGTGAATTGAAGTGTTGGAACAGACTGTTTCTCTATCAGAGAAACGCATGTGAATTTCTATTGAATGCTTGTAAGTAGCTTAAGGCACTTTCAAAGGAAAGTGATTTTCTCTGAAAGGACAGCATTTAGAAAGTGAAGCAACACTCCATTCACTACGCACAGTGAATTGAAGTGTTGGAACAGACTGCTTCTCTTTCAGAAAAATGCATGTGAGTTTTTTGTGAATGCTTGTAAGTAGCTTAAGGCACTTTCAAAGGAAAGTGATTTTTTCTGAAAGGACAGCATTTACAAAGTGAAGCAACACTCCATTCACTTCGCACAGTTAATTGAAGTGTTGGAACAGACTGCTTCTTTTTCAGAGAAACACATGTGAATTTCTATTGAATGCTTTTAAGTAGCTTAAGGCACTTTCAAAGGAAAGTGATTTTCTCTGAAAGGACAGCATGTAGAAAGTGAAGCAACACTCCATTCACTACGCACAGTGAATTGAAGTGTTGGAACAGACTGCTTCTCTTTCAGAAAAATGCATGTGAGTTTCTTGTGAATGCTTGTAAGTAGCTTAAGGCACTTTCAAAGGAAAGTGATTTTCTCTGAAAGGACAGCATTTAGAAAGTGAAGCAACACTCCATTCACTTCGCACAGTGAATTGAAGTGTTGGAACAGACTGCTTCTTTTTCAGAGAAACGCATGTGAATTTCTGTGGAATGCTTGTAAGTAGCTTAAGGCACTTTCAAAGGAAATTGATTTTCTCTGAAAGGACAGCATTTAGAAAGTGAAACACACTCCATTCAGTTAGCACAGTGAATTGAAGTGTTGGAACAGACTGCTTCTCTTTCAGAGAAACGCATGTGAATTTCTGTGGAATGCTTGTAAGTAGCTTAAGGCACTTTCAAAGGAAAGTGATTTTCTCTGAAAGGACAGCATTTAGAAAATGAAACAACACTCCATTCACTTCGCACCGTGAATTGAAGTGTTGGAACAGACTACTTCACTTTCAGAAAAACAGATATGAGTTTTTTGTGAATGCTTTTAAGTAGCTTAAGGCACTTTCAAAGGAAAGTGATTTTCTCTGAAAGGACAGCATTTAGAAAGTGAAGCAACACTCCATTCACTTCGCACAGTGAATTGAAGTGTTGGAACAGACAGCTTCTCTTTCATAGAAACGCATTTGAGTTTCCTGTGAATGTGTGTAAGTAGCTTAAGGCACTTTCAAAGGAAAGTGATTTTCTCTGAAAGGACAGCATTTAGAAAGTGAAACAACACTCCATTCAGTTAGCACAGTGAATTGAAGTGTTGGAACAGACTGCTTCTCTTTCAGTGAAACGCATGTGAATTTCTGTTGAATGCTTGTTAGTAGCTTAAGGCACTTTCAAAGGAAAGTGATTTTCTCTGAAAGGACAGCATTTAGAAAGTGAAGCAACACTACATTCACTTCGCACAGTGAATTGAAGGGTTGGAACAGACAGCTTCTCCTTCATAGAAACGCATTTGAGTTTCCTGTGAATGTGTGTAAGTAGCTTAAGGCACTTTCAAAGGAAAGTGATTTTCTCTGAAAGGACAGGATTTAGAAAGTGAAACAACATTCCATTCACTTCGCACAGTGAATTGAAGTGTTGGAACAGACTTCTTCTCTTTCAGAGAAACGCATGTGAATTTCTGTGGAATGCTTGTAAGTAGCTTAAGGTACTTTCAAAGGAAAGTGATTTTCTCTGAAAGGACAGCATTTAGAGAGTGAAACAACACTCCATTCACTTCGCACAGTGAATTGAAGTGTTGGAACAGACTTCTTCTCTTTCAGAGAAACGCATGTGAATTTCTGTCGAATGCTTGTAAGTAGCTTAAGGCACTTTCAAAGGAAAGTGATTTTCTCTGAAAGGACAGCATTTAGAAAGTGAAGCAACACTCCATTCACTACGCACAGTGAATTGAAGTGTTGGAACAGACTGCTTCTCTTTCAGAGAAACGCATGTGAATTTCTGTGGAATGCTTGTAAGTAGCTTAAGGCACTTTCAAAGGAAAGTGATTTTCTCTGAAAGGACAGCATTTAGAAAGTGAAACAACACTCCATTCACTTCGCACAGTGAATTGAAGTGTTGGAACAGACCACTTCTCTTTCAGAGAAACAGATATGAGTTTTTTGTGAATGCTTGTAAGTAGCTTAAGGCACTTTCAAAGGAAAGTGATTTTCTCTGAAAGGACAGCATTTAGAAAGTCAAGCAACACTCCATTCACTTCGCACAGTGAATTGAAGTGTTGGAACAGACTGCTTCTCTTTCTGAGAAACGCATGTGAATTTCTATTGAATGCTTGTAAGTAGCTTTAGCCACTTTCAAAGGAAAGTGATTTTCCCAGAAAGGACAGCATTTAGAAAGTGAAGCAACACTCCATTCACTACGCACAATGAATTGAAGTGTTAGAACAGACTGATTCTCTTTCAGAAAAATGAATGTGAGTTTCTTGTGAATGCTTGTAAGTAGCTTAAGGCACTTTCAAAGGAAAGTGATTGTCTCTGAAAGGACAGCATTTAGAAAGAGAAGCAACAATCCATTCACTTCGCACAGTGAATTGAAGTGTTGGAACAGACTGCTTCTCTTTCAGTGAAATGCATGTGAATTTCTGTTGAATGCTTGTAAGTAGCTTAAGGCACTTTCAAAGGAAAGTGATTTTCTCTGAAAGGACAGCATTTAGAAAGTGAAACAACACTCCATTCACTTCGCACAGTGAATTGAAGTGTTGGAACAGACAGCTTCTCTTTCATAGAAACGCATTTGAGTTTCCTGTGAATGTGTGTAAGTAGCTTAAGGCACTTTCAAAGGAAAGTGATTTTCTCTGAAAGGACAGCATTTAGAAAGTGAAGCGACACTCCATTCACTTCGCACAGTGAATTGAAGTGTTGGAACAGACTGTTTCTCTTTCAGTGAAACGCATGTGAATTTCTGTTGAATGCTTGTAAGTAGCTTAAGGCACTTTCAAAGGAAAGTGATTTTCTCTGAAAGGACAGCATTTAGAAAGTGAAACAATACTCCATTCACTTCGCACAGTGAATTGAAGTGTTGGAACAGACTGCTTCTCTTTCAGAGAAACGCATGTGAATTTCTGTGGAATGCTTGTAAGTAGCTTAAGGCACTTTCAAAGGAAAGTGATTTTCTCTGAAAGGACAGCATTTAGAAAGTGAAACAACACTCCATTCACTTCGCACAGTGAATTGAAGTGTTGGAACAGACCACTTCTCTTTCAGAGAAACAGATATGAGTTTTTTGTGAATGCTTGTAAGTAGCTTAAGGCACTTTCAAAGGAAAGTGATTTTCTCTGAAAGGACAGCATTTAGAAAGTGAAGCAACACTCCATTCACTTCGCACAGTGAATTGAAGTGTTGGAACAGACTGCTTCTCTTTCTGAGAAACGCATGTAAATTTCTATTGAATGCTTGTAAGTAGCTTTAGGCACTTTCAAAGGAAAGTGATTTTCCCAGAAAGGACAGCATTTAGAAAGTGAAGCAACACTCCATTCACTACGCACATTGAATTGAAGTGTTGGAACAGACTGATTCTCTTTCAGAAAAATGCATGTGAGTTTCTTGTGAATGCTTGTAAGTAGCTTAAGGCACTTTCAAAGGAAAGTGATTGTCTCTGAAAGGACAGCATTTAGAAAGAGAAGCAACAATCCATTCACTTCGCACAGTGAATTAAAGTGTTGGAACAGACTGCTTCTTTTTCAGAGAAACGCATGTGAATTTCTGTGGAATGCTTGTAAGTAGCTTAAGGCACTTTCAAAGGAAAGTGATTTTCTCTGAAAGGACAGCATTTAAAAAGTGAAGCAACACTCCATTCACTTCGCACAGTGAATTGAAGTGTTGGAACAGACTGCTTCTCTTTCAGTGAAACACATGTGAATTTCTGTTGAAAGATTGTAAGTAGCTTAAGGCACTTTCAAAGGAAAGTGATTTTCTCTGAAAGGACAGCATTTAGAAAGTGAAACAACACTCCATTCACTTCGCACAGTGAATTAAAGTGTTGGAACAGACTGCTTCTCTTTCAGAGAAACGCATGTGAATTTCTGTGGTATGCTTGTAAGTAGCTTAAGGCACTTTCAAAGGAAAGTGATTTTCTCTGAAAGGACAGCATTTAGAAAGTGAAACAACACTCCATTCACTTCGCACAGTGAATTGAAGTGTTGGAACAGACCACTTCTCTTTCAGAGAAACAGATATGAGTTTTTTGTGAATGCTTGTAAGTAGCTTAAGGCACTTTCAAAGGAAAGTGATTTTCTCTGAAAGGACAGCATTTAGAAAGTGAAGCAACACTCCATTCACTTCGCACAGTGAATTGAAGTGTTGGAACAGACTGCTTCTCTTTCTGAGAAACGCATGTAAATTTCTATTGAATGCTTGTAAGTAGCTTTAGGCACTTTCAAAGGAAAGTGATTTTCCCAGAAAGGACAGCATTTAGAAAGTGAAGCAACACTCCATTCACTACGCACATTGAATTGAAGTGTTGGAACAGACTGATTCTCTTTCAGAAAAATGCATGTGAGTTTCTTGTGAATGCTTGTAAGTAGCTTAAGGCACTTTCAAAGGAAAGTGATTTTCTCTGAAAGGACAGCATTTAAAAAGTGAAGCAACACTCCATTCACTTCGCACAGTGAATTGAAGTGTTGGAACAGACTGCTTCTTTTTCAGTGAAACGCATGTGAATTTCTGTGGAATGCTTGTAAGTAGCTTAAGGCACTTTCAAAGGAAAGTGATTTTCTCTGAAAGGACAGCATTTAAAAAGTGAAGCAACACTCCATTCACTTCGCACAGTGAATTGAAGTGTTGGAACAGACTGCTTCTCTTTCAGTGAAACGCATGTGAATTTCTGTTGAATGCTTGTAAGTAGCTTAAGGCACTTTCAAAGGAAAGTGATTTTCTCTGAAAGGACAGCATTTAGAAAGTGAAGCAACACTCCATTCACTTCGCCCAGTGAATTGAAGTGTTGGAACAGACCACTTCTCTTTCAGTGAAATGCATGTGAATTTCTGTTGAATGCTTGTAAGTAGCTTAAGACACTTTCAAAGGAAAGTGATTTTCTCTGAAAGGACAGCATTTAGAAAGTGAAACAACACTCCATTCACTTCGCACAGTGAATTGAAGTGTTGGAACAGACAGCTTCTCTTTCATAGAAACGCATTTGAGTTTCCTGTGAATGTGTGTAAGTAGCTTAAGGCACTTTCAAAGGAAAGTGATTTTCTCTGAAAGGACAGCATTTAGAAAGTGAAGCGACACTCCATTCACTTCGCACAGTGAATTGAAGTGTTGGAACAGACTGTTTCTCTTTCAGTGAAACGCATGTGAATTTCTGTTGAATGCTTGTAAGTAGCTTAAGGCACTTTCAAAGGAAAGTGATTTTCTCTGAAAGAACAGCATTTAGAAAGTGATTCAACACTCCATTCACTTCGCACAGTGAATTGAAGTGTTGGAACAGACTGCTTCTCTTTCAGTAAAACGCATGTGAATTTCTGTTGAATGCTTGTAAGTAGCTTAAGGCACTTTCAAAGGAAAGTGATTTTCTCTGAAAGGACAGCATTTAGAAAGTGAAGCAACACTCCATTCACTTCGCACAGTGAATTGAAGTGTTGGAACAGACCACTTCTCTTTCATAGAAACGCATTTGAGTTTCCTGTGAATGGGTGTAAGTAGCTTAAGGCACTTTCAAAGGAAAGTGATTTTCTCTGAAAGGACAGCATTTAGAAAGTGAAACAACACTCCATTCACTTCGCACAGTGAATTGAAGTGTTGGAACAGACTGCTTCTCTTTCAGAAAAATGCATGTGAGTTTCTTGTGAATGCTTGTAAGTAGCTTAAGGCACTTTCAAAGGAAAGTGATTGTCTCTGAAAGGACAGCATTTAGAAAGTGAAACAACACTCCATTCACTTCGCACAGTGAATTGAAGTGTTGGAACAGACCACTACTCTTTCAGAGAAACAGATATGAGTTTTTTGTGAATGCTTGTAAGTAGCTTAAGGCACTTTCAAAGGAAAGTGATTTTCTCTGAAAGGACAGCATTTAGAAAGTGAAGCACCACTCCATTCACTTCGCACAGTGAATTGAAGTGTTGGAACAGACTGCTTCTCTTTCAGAGAAACGCATGTGAATTTCTATTGAATGCTTGTAAGTAGCTTTAGGCACTTTCAAAGGAAACTGATTTTCCCAGAAAGACAGCATTTAGAAAGTGAAGCAACACTCCATTCACTACGCACAGTGAATTGAAGTGTTGGAACAGACTGCTTCTCTTTCAGAAAAATGCATGTGAGTTTCTTGTGAATGCTTGCAAGTAGCTTAAGGCACTTTCAAAGGAATGTGATTATCTCTGAAAGGACAGCATTTAGAAAGTGAAGCAACACTTCATTCACTTCGCACAGTGAATTGAAGTGTTGGAACAGACTGCTTCTTTTTCAGAGAAACACATGTGAATTTCTATTGAATGCTTTTAAGTAGCTTAAGGCACTTTCAAAGGAAAGTGATTTTCTCTGAAAGGACAGAATTTAGAAAGTGAAGCACCACTCCATTCACTACGCACAGTGAATTGAAGTGTTGGAACAGACTGCTTCTCTTTCAGAAAAATGCATGTGAGTTTCTTGTGAATGCTTGTAAGTAGCTTAAGGCACTTTCAAAGGAAAGTGATTTTCTCTGAAAGGACAGCATTTAGAAAGTGAAGCAACACTCCATTCACTTCGCACAGTGAATTGAAGTGTTGGAACAGACTGCTTCTTTTTCAGAGAAACGCATGTGAATTTCTGTGGAATGCTTGTAAGTAGCTTAAGGCACTTTCAAAGGAAAGTTATTTTCTCTGAAAGGACAGCATTTAGAAAGTGAAGCAGCACTCCATTCACTTCGCACAGTGAATTGAAGTGTTGGAACAGACTGCTTCTCTTTCAGTGAAACACATGTGAATTTCTGTTGAAAGCTTGTAAGTAGCTTAAGGCACTTTCAAAGGAAAGTGATTTTCTCTGAAAGGACAGCATTTAGAAAGTGAAGCAACACTCCATTCACTTCGCACAGTGAATTGAAGTGTTGGAACAGACTGCTTCTCTGTCAGAGAAACGCATGTGAATTTCTATTGAATGCTTGTAAGTAGCTTAAGGCACTTTCAAAGGAAAGTGATTTTCTCTGAAAGGACAGCATTTAGAAAGTGAAGCAACACTCCATTCACTACGCACAGTGAATTGAAGTGTTGGAACAGATTGCTTCTCTTTCAGAAAAATGCATGCGAGTTTCTTGTGAATGCTTGTAAGTAGCTTAAGGCACTTTCAAAGGAAAGTGATTGTCTCTGAAAGGACAGCATTTAGAAAGTGAAGCAACACTCCATTCACTACGCACAGTGAATTGAAGTGTTGGAACAGACTGCTTCTCTTTCAGAAAAATGCATCTGAGTTTCTTGTGAATGCTTGTAAGTAGCTAAAGGCACTTTCAAAGGAAAGTGATTTTCTCTGAAAGGACAGCATTTAGAAAGTGAAGCAACACTCCATTCACTTCGCACAGTGAATTTAAGTGTTGGAAGAGACTGCTTCTTTTTCAGAGAAACGCATGTGAATTTCTGTGGAATGCTTGTAAGTAGCTCATGGCACTTTCAAAGGAAAGTGATTTTCTCTGAAAGGACAGCATTTAGAAAGTGAAGCAGCACTCCATTCACTTCGCACAGTGAATTGAAGTGTTGGAACAGACTGCTTCTCTTTCAGTGAAATGCATGTGAATTTCTGTTGAATGCTTGTAAGTAGCTTAAGGCACTTTCAAAGGAAAGTGATTTTCTCTGAAAGGACAGCATTTAGAAAGTGAAACAACACTCCATTCACTTCGCACAGTGAATTGAAGTGTTGGAACAGACAGCTTCTCTTTCATAGAAATGCTTTTGAGTTTCCTGTGAATGTGTGTAAGTAGCTTAAGGCACTTTCAAAGGAAAGTGATTTTCTCTGAAAGGACAGCATTTAGAAAGTGAAGCAACACTCCATTCACTTCGCACAGTGAATTGAAGTGTTGGAACAGACTGCTTCTCTTTCAGTGAAATGCATGTGAATTTCTGTTGAATGCTTGTAAGTAGCTTAAGGCACTTTCAAAGGAAAGTGATTTTCTCTGAAAGGACAGCATTTAGAAAGTGAAACAACACTCCATTCACTTCGCACAGTGAATTGAAGTGTTGGAACAGACAGCTTCTCTTTCATAGAAACGCTTTTGAGTTTCCTGTGAATGTGTGTAAGTAGCTTAAGGCACTTTCAAAGGAAAGTGATTTTCTCTGAAAGGACAGCATTTAGAAAGTGAAGCAACACTCCATTCACTTCGCACAGTGAATTGAAGTGTTGGAACAGACTGCTTCTCTTTCAGTGAAACGCATGTGAATTTCTGTTGAATGCTTGTAAGTAGCTTAAGGCACTTTCAAAGGAAAGTGATTTTCTCTGAAAGGACAGCATTTAGAAAGTGAAGCAACACTCCATTCCCTTCGCACAGTGAACTGAAGTGTTGGAACAGACAGCTTCTCTTTCATAGAAACGCATTTGAGTTTCCTGTGAATGTGTGTAAGTAGCTTAGGGCACTTTCAAAGGAAAGTGATTTTCCCAGAAAGGACAGCATTTAGAAAGTGAAGCACCACTCCATTCACTACGCACAGTGAATTGAAGTGTTGGAACAGACTGCTTCTCTTTCAGAAAAATGCATGTGAGTTTCTTGTGAATGCTTGTAAGTAGCTTAAGGCACTTTCAAAGGAAAGTGATTGTCTCTGAAAGGACAGCATTTAGAAAGTGAAGCAACACTCCATTCACTTCGCACAGTGAATTGAAGTGTTGGAACAGACTGCTTCTTTTTCAGAGAAACACATGTGAATTTCTATTGAATGCTTGTAAGTAGCTTAAGGCACTTTCAATGGAAAGTGATTTTCTCTGAAAGGACAGCATTTAGAAAGTGAAGCAACACTCCATTCACTACGCACAGTGAATTGAAGTGTTGGAACAGACTGCTTCTCTTTCAGAAAAATGCATGTGAGTTTCTTGTGAATGCTTGTAAGTAGCTTAAGGCACTTTCAAAGGAAAGTGATTTTCTCTGAAAGGACAGCATTTAGAAAGTGAAGCAACACTCCATTCACTTCGCACAGTGAATTGAAGTGTTGGAACAGACTGCTTCTTTTTCAGAGAAACGCATGTGAATTTCAGTGGAATGCTTGTAAGTAGCTTAAGGCACTTTCAAAGGAAAGTGATTTTCTCTGAAAGGACAGCATTTAGAAAGTGAAGCAGCACTCCATTCACTTCGCACAGTGAATTGAAGTGTTGGAACAGACAGCTTCTCTTTCATAGAAACGCATTTGAGTTTCCTGTGAATGTGTGTAAGTAGCTTAGGGCACTTTCAAAGGAAAGTGATTTTCCCAGAAAGGACAGCATTTAGAAAGTGAAGCACCACTCCATTCACTACGCACAGTGAATTGAAGTGTTGGAACAGACTGCTTCTCTTTCAGAAAAATGCATGTGAGTTTCTTGTGAATGCTTGTAAGTAGCTTAAGGCACTTTCAAAGGAAAGTGATTGTCTCTGAAAGGACAGCATTTAGAAAGTGAAGCAACACTCCATTCACTTCGCACAGTGAATTGAAGTGTTGGAACAGACTGCTTCTTTTTCAGAGAAACACATGTGAATTTCTATTGAATGCTTGTAAGTAGCTTAAGGCACTTTCAATGGAAAGTGATTTTCTCTGAAAGGACAGCATTTAGAAAGTGAAGCAACACTCCATTCACTACGCACAGTGAATTGAAGTGTTGGAACAGACTGCTTCTCTTTCAGTGAAACGCATGTGAATTTCTATTGAATGCTTGTAAGTAGCTTAAGGCACTTTCAAAGGAAAGTGATTTTCTCTGAAAGGACAGCATTTAGAAAGTGAAGCAACACTCCATTCACTACGCACAGTGAATTGAAGTGTTGGAACAGATTGCTTCTCTTTCAGAAAAATGCATGCGAGTTTCTTGTGAATGCTTGTAAGTAGCTTAAGGCACTTTCAAAGGAAAGTGATTGTCTCTGAAAGGACAGCATTTAGAAAGTGAAGCAACACTCCATTCACTACGCACAGTGAATTGAAGTGTTGGAACAGACTGCTTCTCTTTCAGAAAAATGCATCTGAGTTTCTTGTGAATGCTTGTAAGTAGCTAAAGGCACTTTCAAAGGAAAGTGATTTTCTCTGAAAGGACAGCATTTAGAAAGTGAAGCAACACTCCATTCACTACGCACAGTGAATTGAAGTGTTGGAACAGACTGCTTCTCTTTCAGTGAAACGCATGTGAATTTCTATTGAATGCTTGTAAGTAGCTTAAGGCACTTTCAAAGGAAAGTGATTTTCTCTGAAAGGACAGCATTTAGAAAGTGAAGCAACACTCCATTCACTACGCACAGTGAATTGAAGTGTTGGAACAGATTGCTTCTCTTTCAGAAAAATGCATGCGAGTTTCTTGTGAATGCTTGTAAGTAGCTTAAGGCACTTTCAAAGGAAAGTGATTGTCTCTGAAAGGACAGCATTTAGAAAGTGAAGCAACACTCCATTCACTACGCACAGTGAATTGAAGTGTTGGAACAGACTGCTTCTCTTTCAGAAAAATGCATCTGAGTTTCTTGTGAATGCTTGTAAGTAGCTAAAGGCACTTTCAAAGGAAAGTGATTTTCTCTGAAAGGACAGCATTTAGAAAGTGAAGCAACACTCCATTCACTTCGCACAGTGAATTTAAGTGTTGGAAGAGACTGCTTCTTTTTCAGAGAAACGCATGTGAATTTCTGTGGAATGCTTGTAAGTAGCTCATGGCACTTTCAAAGGAAAGTGATTTTCTCTGAAAGGACAGCATTTAGAAAGTGAAGCAGCACTCCATTCACTTCGCACAGTGAATTGAAGTGTTGGAACAGACTGCTTCTCTTTCAGTGAAATGCATGTGAATTTCTGTTGAATGCTTGTAAGTAGCTTAAGGCACTTTCAAAGGAAAGTGATTTTCTCTGAAAGGACAGCATTTAGAAAGTGAAACAACACTCCATTCACTTCGCACAGTGAATTGAAGTGTTGGAACAGACAGCTTCTCTTTCATAGAAATGCTTTTGAGTTTCCTGTGAATGTGTGTAAGTAGCTTAAGGCACTTTCAAAGGAAAGTGATTTTCTCTGAAAGGACAGCATTTAGAAAGTGAAGCAACACTCCATTCACTTCGCACAGTGAATTGAAGTGTTGGAACAGACTGCTTCTCTTTCAGTGAAATGCATGTGAATTTCTGTTGAATGCTTGTAAGTAGCTTAAGGCACTTTCAAAGGAAAGTGATTTTCTCTGAAAGGACAGCATTTAGAAAGTGAAACAACACTCCATTCACTTCGCACAGTGAATTGAAGTGTTGGAACAGACAGCTTCTCTTTCATAGAAACGCTTTTGAGTTTCCTGTGAATGTGTGTAAGTAGCTTAAGGCACTTTCAAAGGAAAGTGATTTTCTCTGAAAGGACAGCATTTAGAAAGTGAAGCAACACTCCATTCACTTCGCACAGTGAATTGAAGTGTTGGAACAGACTGCTTCTCTTTCAGTGAAACGCATGTGAATTTCTGTTGAATGCTTGTAAGTAGCTTAAGGCACTTTCAAAGGAAAGTGATTTTCTCTGAAAGGACAGCATTTAGAAAGTGAAGCAACACTCCATTCCCTTCGCACAGTGAACTGAAGTGTTGGAACAGACAGCTTCTCTTTCATAGAAACGCATTTGAGTTTCCTGTGAATGTGTGTAAGTAGCTTAGGGCACTTTCAAAGGAAAGTGATTTTCCCAGAAAGGACAGCATTTAGAAAGTGAAGCACCACTCCATTCACTACGCACAGTGAATTGAAGTGTTGGAACAGACTGCTTCTCTTTCAGAAAAATGCATGTGAGTTTCTTGTGAATGCTTGTAAGTAGCTTAAGGCACTTTCAAAGGAAAGTGATTGTCTCTGAAAGGACAGCATTTAGAAAGTGAAGCAACACTCCATTCACTTCGCACAGTGAATTGAAGTGTTGGAACAGACTGCTTCTTTTTCAGAGAAACACATGTGAATTTCTATTGAATGCTTGTAAGTAGCTTAAGGCACTTTCAATGGAAAGTGATTTTCTCTGAAAGGACAGCATTTAGAAAGTGAAGCAACACTCCATTCACTACGCACAGTGAATTGAAGTGTTGGAACAGACTGCTTCTCTTTCAGAAAAATGCATGTGAGTTTCTTGTGAATGCTTGTAAGTAGCTTAAGGCACTTTCAAAGGAAAGTGATTTTCTCTGAAAGGACAGCATTTAGAAAGTGAAGCAACACTCCATTCACTTCGCACAGTGAATTGAAGTGTTGGAACAGACTGCTTCTTTTTCAGAGAAACGCATGTGAATTTCAGTGGAATGCTTGTAAGTAGCTTAAGGCACTTTCAAAGGAAAGTGATTTTCTCTGAAAGGACAGCATTTAGAAAGTGAAGCAGCACTCCATTCACTTCGCACAGTGAATTGAAGTGTTGGAACAGACTGCTTCTCTTTCAGTGAAATGCATGTGAATTTCTGTTGAATGCTTGTAAGTAGCTTAAGGCACTTTCAAAGGAAAGTGATTTTCTCTGAAAGGACAGCATTTAGAAAGTGAAGCAACACTCCTTTCACTTCGCACAGTGAATTGAAGTGTTGGAACAGACTGCTTCTCTTTCAGTGAAACACATGTGAATTTCTGTTGAAAGCTTGTAAGTAGCTTAAGGCACTTTCAAAGGAAAGTGATTTTCTCTGAAAGGACAGCATTTAGAAAGTGAAGCAACACTCCATTCACTTCGCACAGTGAATTGAAGTGTTGGAACAGACTGCTTCTCTTTCATAGAAACGCTTTTGAGTTTCCTGTGAATGTGTGTAAGTAGCTTAAGGCACTTTCAAAGGAAAGTGATTTTCTCTGAAAGGACAGCATTTAGAAAGTGAAGCAACACTCCATTCACTTCGCACAGTGAATTGAAGTGTTGGAACAGACTGCTTCTCTTTCAGTGAAACGCATGTGAATTTCTGTTGAATGCTTGTAAGTAGCTTAAGGCACTTTCAAAGGAAAGTGATTTTCTCTGAAAGGACAGCATTTAGAAAGTGAAGCAACACTCCATTCCCTTCGCACAGTGAACTGAAGTGTTGGAACAGACAGCTTCTCTTTCATAGAAACGCATTTGAGTTTCCTGTGAATGTGTGTAAGTAGCTTAGGGCACTTTCAAAGGAAAGTGATTTTCCCAGAAAGGACAGCATTTAGAAAGTGAAGCACCACTCCATTCACTACGCACAGTGAATTGAAGTGTTGGAACAGACTGCTTCTCTTTCAGAAAAATGCATGTGAGTTTCTTGTGAATGCTTGTAAGTAGCTTAAGGCACTTTCAAAGGAAAGTGATTGTCTCTGAAAGGACAGCATTTAGAAAGTGAAGCAACACTCCATTCACTTCGCACAGTGAATTGAAGTGTTGGAACAGACTGCTTCTTTTTCAGAGAAACACATGTGAATTTCTATTGAATGCTTGTAAGTAGCTTAAGGCACTTTCAATGGAAAGTGATTTTCTCTGAAAGGACAGCATTTAGAAAGTGAAGCAACACTCCATTCACTACGCACAGTGAATTGAAGTGTTGGAACAGACTGCTTCTCTTTCAGAAAAATGCATGTGAGTTTCTTGTGAATGCTTGTAAGTAGCTTAAGGCACTTTCAAAGGAAAGTGATTTTCTCTGAAAGGACAGCATTTAGAAAGTGAAGCAACACTCCATTCACTTCGCACAGTGAATTGAAGTGTTGGAACAGACTGCTTCTTTTTCAGAGAAACGCATGTGAATTTCAGTGGAATGCTTGTAAGTAGCTTAAGGCACTTTCAAAGGAAAGTGATTTTCTCTGAAAGGACAGCATTTAGAAAGTGAAGCAGCACTCCATTCACTTCGCACAGTGAATTGAAGTGTTGGAACAGACCATTTCTCTTTCAGTGAAATGCATGTGAATTTCTGTTGAATGCTTGTAAGTAGCTTAAGGCACTTTCAAAGGAAAGTGATTTTCTCTGAAAGGACAGCATTTAGAAAGTGAAGCGACACTCCATTCACTTCGCACAGTGAATTGAAGTGTTGGAACAGACTGCTTCTCTTTCAGTGAAACGCAAGTGAATTTCTGTGGAATGCTTGTAATTAGCTTAAGGCACTTTCAAAGGAAAGTGATTTTCTCTGAAAGGACAGCATTTAGAAAGTGAAGCAACACTCCATTCACTTCGCACATTGAACTGAAGTGTTGGAACAGACAGCTTCTCTTTCATAGAAACGCATTTGAGTTTCCTGTGAATGTGTGTAAGTAGCTTAAGGCACTTTCAAAGGAAAGTGATTTTCTCTGAAAGGACAGCATTTAGAAAGTGAAACAACACTCCATTCACTTCGCACAGTGAATTGAAGTGTTGGAACAGACTGCCTCTCTTTCAGAGAAACGCATGTGAATTTCTGTGGAATGCTTGTAAGTAGCTTAAGTCACTTTCAAAGGAAAGTGATTTTCTCTGAAAGGACTGCATTTAGAAAGTGAAACAACACTCCATTCACTTCGCACAGTGAATTGAAGTGTTGGAACAGACCACTTCTCTTTCAGAGAAACAGATATGAGTTTTTTGTGAATGCTTGTAAGTAGCTTAAGGCACTTTCAAAGGAAAGTGATTTTCTCTGAAAGGACAGCATTTAGAAAGTCATGCAACACTCCATTCACTTTGCACAGTGAATTGAAGTGTTGAAACAGACTGCTTCTCTTTCTGAGAAACGCATGTGAATTTCTATTGAATGCTTGTAAGTAGCTTTAGCCACTTTCAAAGGAAAGTGATTTTCCCAGAAAAGACAGCATTTAGAAAGTGAAGCAACACTCCATTCACTACGCACATTGAATTGAAGTGTTAGAACAGAATGATTCTCTTTCAGAAAAATGAATGTGAGTTTCTGTTGAATGCTTGTAAGTAGCTTAAGGCACTTTCAAAGGAAAGTGATTTTCTCTGAAAGGACAGCATTTAGAAAGTGAAACAACACTCCATTCACTTCGCACAGTGAATTGAAGTGTTGGAACAGACTGCTTCTCTTTCAGAGAAACGCATGTGAATTTCTGTGGAATGCTTGTAAGTAGCTTAAGTCACTTTCAAAGGAAAGTGATTTTCTCTGAAAGGACAGCATTTAGAAAGTGAAACAACACTCCATTCACTTCGCACAGTGAATTGAAGTGTTGGAACAGACTGCTTCTCTTTCAGTGAAACGCATGTGAATTTCTGTGGAATGCTTGTAAGTAGCTTAAGTCACTTTCAAAGGAAAGTGATTTTCTCTGAAAGGACAGCATTTAGAAAGTGAAGCAACACTCCATTCACTTCGCACATTGAACTGAAGTGTTGGAACAGACAGCTTCTCTTTCATAGAAACGCATTTGAGTTTCCTGTGAATGTGTATAAGTAGCTTAAGGCACTTTCAAAGGAAAGTGATTTTCTCTGAAAGGACAGCATTTAGAAAGTGAAACAACACTCCATTCACTTCGCACAGTGAATTGAAGTGTTGGAACAGACTGCTTCTCTTTCAGAGAAACGCATGTGAATTTCTGTGGAATGCTTGTAAGTAGCTTAAGTCACTTTCAAAGGAAAGTGATTTTCTCTGAAAGGACAGCATTTAGAAAGTGAAACAACACTCCATTCACTTCGCACAGTGAATTGAAGTGTTGGAACAGACCACTTCTCTTTCAGAGAAACAGATATGAGTTTTTTGTGAATGCTTGTAAGTAGCTTAAGGCACTTTCAAAGGAAAGTGATTTTCTCTGAAAGGACAGCATTTAGAAAGTGAAGCAACACTCCATTCACTTCGCACAGTGAATTGAAGTGTTGGAACAGACTGCTTCTCTTTCTGAGAAACGCATGTGAATTTCTATTGAATGCTTGTAAGTAGCTTTAGGCACTTTCAAAGGAAAGTGATTTTCCCAGAAAGGACAGCATTTAGAAAGTGAAGCAACACTCCATTCACTACGCACATTGAATTGAAGTGTTGGAACAGACTGATTCTCTTTCAGAAAAATGCATGTGAGTTTCTTGTGAATGCTTGTAAGTAGCTTAAGGCACTTTCAAAGGAAAGTGATTGTCTCTGAAAGGACAGCATTTAGAAAGAGAAGCAACAATCCATTCACTTCGCACAGTGAATTGAAGTGTTGGAACAGACTGCTTCTTTTTCAGAGAAACGCATGTGAATTTCTGTGGAATGCTTGTAAGTAGCTTAGGCACTTTCAAAGGAAAGTGATTTTCTCTGAAAGGACAGCATTTAGAAAGTGAAGCAACACTCCATTCACTTCGCACAGTGAATTGAAGTGTTGGAACAGACTGCTTCTCTTTCAGTGAAACACATGTGAATTTCTGTTGAAAGATTGTAAGTAGCTTAAGGCACTTTCAAAGGAAAGTGATTTTCTCTGAAAGGACAGCATTTAGAAAGTGAAGCAACACTCCATTCACTTCGCAGAGTGAATTGAAGTGTTGGAACAGACAGCTTCTCTTTCAAAAAAACGCATTTGAGTTTCCTGTGAATGTGTGTAAGTAGCTTAAGGCACTTTCAAAGGAAAGTGATTTTCTCTGAAAGAACAGCATTTAGAAAGTGATTCAACACTCCATTCACTTCGCACAGTGAATTGAAGTGTTGGAACAGACTGCTTCTCTTTCAGTGAAACGCATGTGAATTTCTGTTGAATGCTTGTAAGTAGCTTAAGGCACTTTCAAAGGAAAGTGATTTTCTCTGAAAGGACAGCATTTAGAAAGTGAAGCAACACTCCATTCACTTCGCACAGTGAATTGAAGTGTTGGAACAGACCACTTCTCTTTCATAGAAACGCATTTGAGTTTCCTGTGAATGTGTGTAAGTAGCTTAAGGCACTTTCAAAGGAAAGTGATTTTCTCTGAAAGGACAGCATTTAGAAAGTGAAGCAACACTCCATTCACTTTGTACAGTGAATTGAAGTGTTGGAACAGACTGCTTCTCTTTCAGAGAAATGCATGTGAGTTTTTGGTGAATGCTTGTAAGTAGCTTAAGGCAATTTCAAAGGAACGTGATTTTCTCTGAAAGGACAGCATTTAGAAAGTGAAGCAACACTCCATTCACTTCGCACAGTGAATTGAAGTGCTGGAACAGACTGCTTCTCTTTCAGAGAAACGCATGTGAGTTTCTTCCTAATGCTTGCAAGTAGCTTAAGGCACTTTCAAAGGAAAGTGATTTTCTCTGAAAGGACAGCATTTAGAAAGTGAAGCAACACTCCATTCACTACGCACAGTGAATTGAAGTGTTGGAACAGACTGCTTCTCTTTCAGAAAAATGCATGTGAGTTTCTTGTGAATGCTTGCAAGTAGCTTAAGGCACTTTCAAAGGAAAGTGATTGTCTCTGAAAGGACAGTATTTAGAAAGTGAAGCAACACTCCATTCACTTCGCACAGTGAATTGAAGTGTTGGAACAGACTGCTTCTTTTTCAGAGAAACACATGTGAATTTCTATTGAATGCTTGTAAGTAGCTTAAGGCACTTTCAAAGGAAAGTGATTTTCTCTGAAAGGACAGAATTTAGAAAGTGAAGCACCACTCCATTCACTACGCACAGTGAATTGAAGTGTTGGAACAGACTGCTTCTCTTTCAGAAAAATACATGTGAGTTTCTTGTGAATGCTTGTAAGTAGCTTAAGGCACTTTCAAAGGAAAGTGATTTTCTCTGAAAGGACAGCATTTAGAAAGTGAAACAACACTCCATTCACTTCGCACAGTGAATTGAAGTGTTGGAACAGACTGCTTCTTTTTCAGAGAAACTCATGTGAATTTCTGTGGAATGCTTGTAAGTAGCTTAAGGCACTTTCAAAGGAAAGTGATTTTCTCTGAAAGGACAGCATTTAGAAAGTGAAGCAGCACTCCATTCACTTCGCACAGTGAATTGAAGTGTTGGAACAGACTGCTTCTCTTTCAGTGAAACACATGTGAATTTCTGTTGAAAGCTTGTAAGTAGCTTAAGGCACTTTCAAAGGAAAGTGATTTTCTCTGAAAGGACAGCATTTAGAAAGTGAAGCAGCACTCCATTCACTTCGCACAGTGAATTGAAGTGTTGGAACAGACTGCTTCTCTGTCAGAGAAACGCATGTGAATTTCTATTGAATGCTTGTAAGTAGCTTAAGGCACTTTCAAAGGAAAGTGATTTTCTCTGAAAGGATAGCATTTAGAAAGTGAAGCAACACTCCATTCACTACGCACAGTGAATTGAAGTGTTGGAACAGATTGCTTCTCTTTCAGAAAAATGCATTCGAGTTTCTTGTGAATGCTTGTAAGTAGCTTAAGGCACTTTCAAAGGAAAGTGATTTTCTCTGAAAGGATAGCATTTAGAAAGTGAAGCAACACTCCATTCACTACGCACATTGAATTGAAGTGTTAGAACAGAATGATTCTCTTTCAGAAAAATGAATGTGAGTTTCTGTTGAATGCTTGTAAGTAGCTTAAGGCACTTTCAAAGGAAAGTGATTTTCTCTGAAAGGACAGCATTTAGAAAGTGAAACAACACTCCATTCACTTCGCACAGTGAATTGAAGTGTTGGAACAGACTGCTTCTCTTTCAGAGAAACGCATGTGAATTTCTGTGGAATGCTTGTAAGTAGCTTAAGTCACTTTCAAAGGAAAGTGATTTTCTCTGAAAGGACAGCATTTAGAAAGTGAAACAACACTCCATTCACTTCGCACAGTGAATTGAAGTGTTGGAACAGACTGCTTCTCTTTCAGTGAAACGCATGTGAATTTCTGTGGAATGCTTGTAAGTAGCTTAAGTCACTTTCAAAGGAAAGTGATTTTCTCTGAAAGGACAGCATTTAGAAAGTGAAGCAACACTCCATTCACTTCGCACATTGAACTGAAGTGTTGGAACAGACAGCTTCTCTTTCATAGAAACGCATTTGAGTTTCCTGTGAATGTGTATAAGTAGCTTAAGGCACTTTCAAAGGAAAGTGATTTTCTCTGAAAGGACAGCATTTAGAAAGTGAAACAACACTCCATTCACTTCGCACAGTGAATTGAAGTGTTGGAACAGACTGCTTCTCTTTCAGAGAAACGCATGTGAATTTCTGTGGAATGCTTGTAAGTAGCTTAAGTCACTTTCAAAGGAAAGTGATTTTCTCTGAAAGGACAGCATTTAGAAAGTGAAACAACACTCCATTCACTTCGCACAGTGAATTGAAGTGTTGGAACAGACCACTTCTCTTTCAGAGAAACAGATATGAGTTTTTTGTGAATGCTTGTAAGTAGCTTAAGGCACTTTCAAAGGAAAGTGATTTTCTCTGAAAGGACAGCATTTAGAAAGTGAAGCAACACTCCATTCACTTCGCACAGTGAATTGAAGTGTTGGAACAGACTGCTTCTCTTTCTGAGAAACGCATGTGAATTTCTATTGAATGCTTGTAAGTAGCTTTAGGCACTTTCAAAGGAAAGTGATTTTCCCAGAAAGGACAGCATTTAGAAAGTGAAGCAACACTCCATTCACTACGCACATTGAATTGAAGTGTTGGAACAGACTGATTCTCTTTCAGAAAAATGCATGTGAGTTTCTTGTGAATGCTTGTAAGTAGCTTAAGGCACTTTCAAAGGAAAGTGATTGTCTCTGAAAGGACAGCATTTAGAAAGAGAAGCAACAATCCATTCACTTCGCACAGTGAATTGAAGTGTTGGAACAGACTGCTTCTTTTTCAGAGAAACGCATGTGAATTTCTGTGGAATGCTTGTAAGTAGCTTAAGGCACTTTCAAAGGAAAGTGATTTTCTCTGAAAGGACAGCATTTAGAAAGTGAAGCAACACTCCATTCACTTCGCACAGTGAATTGAAGTGTTGGAACAGACTGCTTCTCTTTCAGTGAAACACATGTGAATTTCTGTTGAAAGATTGTAAGTAGCTTAAGGCACTTTCAAAGGAAAGTGATTTTCTCTGAAAGGACAGCATTTAGAAAGTGAAGCAACACTCCATTCACTTCGCAGAGTGAATTGAAGTGTTGGAACAGACAGCTTCTCTTTCAAAAAAACGCATTTGAGTTTCCTGTGAATGTGTGTAAGTAGCTTAAGGCACTTTCAAAGGAAAGTGATTTTCTCTGAAAGAACAGCATTTAGAAAGTGATTCAACACTCCATTCACTTCGCACAGTGAATTGAAGTGTTGGAACAGACTGCTTCTCTTTCAGTGAAACGCATGTGAATTTCTGTTGAATGCTTGTAAGTAGCTTAAGGCACTTTCAAAGGAAAGTGATTTTCTCTGAAAGGACAGCATTTAGAAAGTGAAGCAACACTCCATTCACTTCGCACAGTGAATTGAAGTGTTGGAACAGACCACTTCTCTTTCATAGAAACGCATTTGAGTTTCCTGTGAATGTGTGTAAGTAGCTTAAGGCACTTTCAAAGGAAAGTGATTTTCTCTGAAAGGACAGCATTTAGAAAGTGAAGCAACACTCCATTCACTTTGTACAGTGAATTGAAGTGTTGGAACAGACTGCTTCTCTTTCAGAGAAATGCATGTGAGTTTTTGGTGAATGCTTGTAAGTAGCTTAAGGCAATTTCAAAGGAACGTGATTTTCTCTGAAAGGACAGCATTTAGAAAGTGAAGCAACACTCCATTCACTTCGCACAGTGAATTGAAGTGCTGGAACAGACTGCTTCTCTTTCAGAGAAACGCATGTGAGTTTCTTCCTAATGCTTGCAAGTAGCTTAAGGCACTTTCAAAGGAAAGTGATTTTCTCTGAAAGGACAGCATTTAGAAAGTGAAGCAACACTCCATTCACTACGCACAGTGAATTGAAGTGTTGGAACAGACTGCTTCTCTTTCAGAAAAATGCATGTGAGTTTCTTGTGAATGCTTGCAAGTAGCTTAAGGCACTTTCAAAGGAAAGTGATTGTCTCTGAAAGGACAGTATTTAGAAAGTGAAGCAACACTCCATTCACTTCGCACAGTGAATTGAAGTGTTGGAACAGACTGCTTCTTTTTCAGAGAAACACATGTGAATTTCTATTGAATGCTTGTAAGTAGCTTAAGGCACTTTCAAAGGAAAGTGATTTTCTCTGAAAGGACAGAATTTAGAAAGTGAAGCACCACTCCATTCACTACGCACAGTGAATTGAAGTGTTGGAACAGACTGCTTCTCTTTCAGAAAAATACATGTGAGTTTCTTGTGAATGCTTGTAAGTAGCTTAAGGCACTTTCAAAGGAAAGTGATTTTCTCTGAAAGGACAGCATTTAGAAAGTGAAACAACACTCCATTCTCTTCGCACAGTGAATTGAAGTGTTGGAACAGACTGCTTCTTTTTCAGAGAAACTCATGTGAATTTCTGTGGAATGCTTGTAAGTAGCTTAAGGCACTTTCAAAGGAAAGTGATTTTCTCTGAAAGGACAGCATTTAGAAAGTGAAGCAGCACTCCATTCACTTCGCACAGTGAATTGAAGTGTTGGAACAGACTGCTTCTCTTTCAGTGAAACACATGTGAATTTCTGTTGAAAGCTTGTAAGTAGCTTAAGGCACTTTCAAAGGAAAGTGATTTTCTCTGAAAGGACAGCATTTAGAAAGTGAAGCAACACTCCATTCACTTCGCACAGTGAATTGAAGTGTTGGAACAGACTGCTTCTCTGTCAGAGAAACGCATGTGAATTTCTATTGAATGCTTGTAAGTAGCTTAAGGCACTTTCAAAGGAAAGTGATTTTCTCTGAAAGGATAGCATTTAGAAAGTGAAGCAACACTCCATTCACTACGCACAGTGAATTGAAGTGTTGGAACAGATTGCTTCTCTTTCAGAAAAATGCATTCGAGTTTCTTGTGAATGCTTGTAAGTAGCTTAAGGCACTTTAAAAGGAAAGTGATTGTCTCTGAAAGGACAGCATTTAGAAAGTGAAGCAACACTCCATTCACTACGCACAGTGAATTGAAGTGTTGGAACAGACTGCTTCTCTTTCAGAAAAATGCATGTGAGTTTCTTGTGAATGCTTGTAAGTAGCTAAAGACACTTTCAAAGGAAAGTGATTTTCTCTAAAAGGACAGCATTTAGAAAGTGAAGCAACACTCCATTCACTTCGCACAGTGAATTGAAGTGTTGGAACAGACTGCTTCTTTTTCAGAGAAACGCATGTGAATTTCTGTGGAATGCTTGTAAGTAGCTCAAGGCACTTTCAAAGGAAACTGATTTTCTCTGAAAGGACAGCATTAAGAAAGTGAAGCAGCACTCCATTCACTTCGCACAGTGAATTGAAGTGTTGGAACAGACTGCTTCTCTTTCAGTGAAATGCATGTGAATTTCTGTGGAATGCTTGTAAGTAGCTTAAGGCACTTTCAAAGGAAAGTGATTTTCTCTGAAAGGACAGCATTTAGAAAGTGAAGCAACACTCCATTCACTTCGCACAGTGAATTGAAGTGTTGGAACAGACAGCTTCTCTTTCATAGAAACGCTTTTGAGTTTCCTGTGAATGTGTGTAAGTAGCTTAAGGCACTTTCAAAGGAAAGTGATTTTCTCTGAAAGGACAGCATTTAGAAAGTGAAGCAACACTCCATTCACTTCGCACAGTGAATTGAAGTGTTGGAACAGACTGCTTCTCTTTCTGAGAAACGCATGTAAATTTCTATTGAATGCTTGTAAGTAGCTTTAGGCACTTTCAAAGGAAAGTGATTTTCCCAGAAAGGACAGCATTTAGAAAGTGAAGCAACACTCCATTCACTACGCACATTGAATTGAAGTGTTGGAACAGACTGATTCTCTTTCAGAAAAATGCATGTGAGTTTCTTGTGAATGCTTGTAAGTAGCTTAAGGCACTTTCAAAGGAAAGTGATTGTCTCTGAAAGGACAGCATTTAGAAAGAGAAGCAACAATCCATTCACTTCGCACAGTGAATTGAAGTGTTGGAACAGACTGCTTCTTTTTCAGAGAAACGCATGTGAATTTCTGTGGAATGCTTGTAAGTAGCTTAAGGCACTTTCAAAGGAAAGTGATTTTCTCTGAAAGGACAGCATTTAAAAAGTGAAGCAACACTCCATTCACTTCGCACAGTGAATTGAAGTGTTGGAACAGACTGCTTCTCTTTCAGTGAAACACATGTGAATTTCTGTGGAAAGATTGTAAGTAGCTTAAGGCACTTTCAAAGGAAAGTGATTTTCTCTGAAAGGACAGCATTTAGAAAGTGAAACAACACTCCATTCACTTCGCACAGTGAATTGAAGTGTTGGAACAGACTGCTTCTCTTTCAGAGAAACGCATGTGAATTTCTGTGGAATGCTTGTAAGTAGCTTAAGGCACTTTCAAAGGAAAGTGATTTTCTCTGAAAGGACAGCATTTAGAAAGTGAAACAACACTCCATTCACTTCGCACAGTGAATTGAAGTGTTGGAACAGACCACTTCTCTTTCAGAGAAACAGATATGAGTTTTTTGTGAATGCATGTAAGTAGCTTAAGGCACTTTCAAAGGAAAGTGATTTTCTCTGAAAGGACAGCATTTAGAAAGTGAAGCAACACTCCATTCACTTCGCACAGTGAATTGAAGTGTTGGAACAGACTGCTTCTCTTTCTGAGAAACGCATGTAAATTTCTATTGAATGCTTGTAAGTAGCTTTAGGCACTTTCAAAGGAAAGTGATTTTCCCAGAAAGGACAGCATTTAGAAAGTGAAGCAACACTCCATTCACTACGCACATTGAATTGAAGTGTTGGAAAAGACTGATTCTCTTTCAGAAAAATGCATGTGAGTTTCTTGTGAATGCTTGTAAGTAGCTTAAGGCACTTTCAAAGGAAAGTGATTGTCTCTGAAAGGACAGCATTTAGAAAGAGAAGCAACAATCCATTCACTTCGCACAGTGAATTGAAGTGTTGGAACAGACTGCTTCTTTTTCAGAGAAACGCATGTGAATTTCTGTGGAATGCTTGTAAGTAGCTTAAGGCACTTTCAAAGGAAAGTGATTTTCTCTGAAAGGACAGCATTTAAAAAGTGAAGCAACACTCCATTCACTTCGCACAGTGAATTGAAGTGTTGGAACAGACTGCTTCTCTTTCAGTGAAACACATGTGAATTTCTGTTGAAAGATTGTAAGTAGCTTAAGGCACTTTCAAAGGAAAGTGATTTTCTCTGAAAGGACAGCATTTAGAAAGTGAAGCAACACTCCATTCACTTCGCACAGTGAATTGAAGTGTTGGAACAGACCACTTCTCTTTCAGTGAAATGCATGTGAATTTCTGTTGAATGCTTGTAAGTAGCTTAAGGCACTTTCAAAGGAAAGTGATTTTCTCTGAAAGGACAGCATTTAGAAAGTGAAACAACACTCCATTCACTTCGCACAGTGAATTGAAGTGTTGGAACAGACAGCTTCTCTTTCATAGAAACGCATTTGAGTTTCCTGTGAATGTGTGTAAGTAGCTTAAGGCACTTTCAAAGGAAAGTGATTTTCTCTGAAAGGACAGCATTTAGAAAGTGAAGCGACACTCCATTCACTTCGCACAGTGAATTGAAGTGTTGGAACAGACTGTTTCTCTTTCAGTGAAACGCATGTGAATTTCTGTTGAATGCTTGTAAGTAGCTTAAGGCACTTTCAAAGGAAAGTGATTTTCTCTGAAAGAACAGCATTTAGAAAGTGATTCAACACTCCATTCACTTCGCACAGTGAATTGAAGTGTTGGAACAGACTGCTTCTCTTTCAGTGAAACGCATGTGAATTTCTGTTGAATGCTTGTAAGTAGCTTAAGGCACTTTCAAAGGAAAGTGATTTTCTCTGAAAGGACAGCATTTAGAAAGTGAAGCAACACTCCATTCACTTCGCACAGTGAATTGAAGTGTTGGAACAGACCACTTCTCTTTCATAGAAACGCATTTGAGTTTCCTGTGAATGTGTGTAAGTAGCTTAAGGCACTTTCAAAGGAAAGTGATTTTCTCTGAAAGGACAGCATTTAGAAAGTGAAACAACACTCCATTCACTTCGCACAGTGAATTGAAGTGTTGGAACAGACTGCTTCTCTTTCAGAAAAATGCATGTGAGTTTCTTGTGAATGCTTGTAAGTAGGTTAAGGCACTTTCAAAGGAAAGTGATTGTCTCTGAAAGGACAGCATTTAGAAAGTGAAACAACACTCCATTCACTTCGCACAGTGAATTGAAGTGTTGGAACAGACTGCTTCTCTTTCAGAGAAACGCATGTTAATTTCTATTGAATGCTTGTAAGTAGCTTTAGGCACTTTCAAAGGAAAGTGATTTTCCCAGAAAGACAGCATTTAGAAAGTGAAGCAACACTCCATTCACTACGCACAGTGAATTGAAGTGTTGGAACAGACTGCTTCTCTTTCAGAAAAATGCATGTGAGTTTCTTGTGAATGCTTGCAAGTATCTTAAGGCACTTTCAAAGGAAAGTGATTGTCTCTGAAAGGACAGCATTTAGAAAGTGAAACAACACTCCATTCACTTCGCACAGTGAATTGAAGTGTTGGAACAGACCACTTCTCTTTCAGAGAAACAGATATGAGTTTTTTGTGAATGCTTGTAAGTAGCTTAAGGCACTTTCAAAGGAAAGTGATTTTCTCTGAAAGGACAGCATTTAGAAAGTGAAGCAACACTCCATTCACTTCGCACAGTGAATTGAAGTGTTGGAACAGACTGCTTCTCTTTCTGAGAAACGCATGTAAATTTCTATTGAATGCTTGTAAGTAGCTTTAGGCACTTTCAAAGGAAAGTGATTTTCCCAGAAAGGACAGCATTTAGAAAGTGAAGCAACACTCCATTCACTACGCACATTGAATTGAAGTGTTGGAACAGACTGATTCTCTTTCAGAAAAATGCATGTGAGTTTCTTGTGAATGCTTGTAAGTAGCTTAAGGCACTTTCAAAGGAAAGTGATTGTCTCTGAAAGGACAGCATTTAGAAAGAGAAGCAGCACTCCATTCACTTCGCACAGTGAATTGAAGTGTTGGAACAGACTGCTTCTCTTTCAGTGAAACACATGTGAATTTCTGTTGAAAGATTGTAAGTAGCTTAAGGCACTTTCAAAGGAAAGTGATTTTCTCTGAAAGGACAGCCTTTAGAAAGTGAAGCAACACTCCATTCACTTCGCAGAGTGAATTGAAGTGTTGGAACAGACAGCTTCTCTTTCATAGAAACGCATTTGAGTTTCCTGTGAATGTGTGTAAGTAGCTTAAGGCACTTTCAAAGGAAAGTGATTTTCTCTGAAAGAACAGCATTTAGAAAGTGATTCAACACTCCATTCACTTCGCACAGTGAATTGAAGTGTTGGAACAGACTGCTTCTCTTTCAGTGAAACGCATGTGAATTTCTGTTGAATGCTTGTAAGTAGCTTAAGGCACTTTCAAAGGAAAGTGATTTTCTCTAAAAGGACAGCCTTTAGAAAGTGAAGCAACACTCCATTCACTTCGCAGAGTGAATTGAAGTGTTGGAACAGACCACTTCTCTTTCAGAGAAACAGATATGAGTTTTTTGTGAATGCTTGTAAGTAGCTTAAGGCACTTTCAAAGGAAACTGATTTTCTCTGAAAGGACAGCATTAAGAAAGTGAAGCAGCACTCCATTCACTTCGCACAGTGAATTGAAGTGTTGGAACAGACTGCTTCTCTTTCAGTGAAATGCATGTGAATTTCTGTGGAATGCTTGTAAGTAGCTTAAGGCACTTTCAAAGGAAAGTGATTTTCTCTGAAAGGACAGCATTTAGAAAGTGAAACAACACTCCATTCACTTCGCACAGTGAATTGAAGTGTTGGAACAGACAGCTTCTCTTTCATAGAAACGCTTTTGAGTTTCCTGTGAATGTGTGTAAGTAGCTTAAGGCACTTTCAAAGGAAAGTGATTTTCTCTGAAAGGACAGCATTTAGAAAGTGAAGCAACACTCCATTCACTTCGCACAGTGAATTGAAGTGTTGGAACAGACTGCTTCTCTTTCTGAGAAACGCATGTAAATTTCTATTGAATGCTTGTAAGTAGCTTTAGGCACTTTCAAAGGAAAGTGATTTTCCCAGAAAGGACAGCATTTAGAAAGTGAAGCAACACTCCATTCACTACGCACATTGAATTGAAGTGTTGGAACAGACTGATTCTCTTTCAGAAAAATGCATGTGAGTTTCTTGTGAATGCTTGTAAGTAGCTTAAGGCACTTTCAAAGGAAAGTGATTGTCTCTGAAAGGACAGCATTTAGAAAGAGAAGCAACAATCCATTCACTTCGCACAGTGAATTGAAGTGTTGGAACAGACTGCTTCTTTTTCAGAGAAACGCATGTGTATTTCTGTGGAATGCTTGTAAGTAGCTTAAGGCACTTTCAAAGGAAAGTGATTTTCTCTGAAAGGACAGCATTTAAAAAGTGAAGCAACACTCCATTCACTTCGCACAGTGAATTGAAGTGTTGGAACAGACTGCTTCTCTTTCAGTGAAACACATGTGAATTTCTGTTGAAAGATTGTAAGTAGCTTAAGGCACTTTCAAAGGAAAGTGATTTTCTCTGAAAGGACAGCATTTAGAAAGTGAAACAACACTCCATTCACTTCGCACAGTGAATTGAAGTGTTGGAACAGACTGCTTCTCTTTCAGAGAAACGCATGTGAATTTCTGTGGAATGCTTGTAAGTAGCTTAAGGCACTTTCAAAGGAAAGTGATTTTCTCTGAAAGGACAGCATTTAGAAAGTGAAACAACACTCCATTCACTTCGCACAGTGAATTGAAGTGTTGGAACAGACCACTTCTCTTTCAGAGAAACAGATATGAGTTTTTTGTGAATGCATGTAAGTAGCTTAAGGCACTTTCAAAGGAAAGTGATTTTCTCTGAAAGGACAGCATTTAGAAAGTGAAGCAACACTCCATTCACTTCGCACAGTGAATTGAAGTGTTGGAACAGACTGCTTCTCTTTCTGAGAAACGCATGTAAATTTCTATTGAATGCTTGTAAGTAGCTTTAGGCACTTTCAAAGGAAAGTGATTTTCCCAGAAAGGACAGCATTTAGAAAGTGAAGCAACACTCCATTCACTACGCACATTGAATTGAAGTGTTGGAACAGACTGATTCTCTTTCAGAAAAATGCATGTGAGTTTCTTGTGAATGCTTGTAAGTAGCTTAAGGCACTTTCAAAGGAAAGTGATTGTCTCTGAAAGGACAGCATTTAGAAAGAGAAGCAACAATCCATTCACTTCGCACAGTGAATTGAAGTGTTGGAACAGACTGCTTCTTTTTCAGAGAAACGCATGTGAATTTCTGTGGAATGCTTGTAAGTAGCTTAAGGCACTTTCAAAGGAAAGTGATTTTCTCTGAAAGGACAGCCTTTAGAAAGTGAAGCAACACTCCATTCACTTCGCACAGTGAATTGAAGTGTTGGAACAGACTGCTTCTCTTTCAGTGAAACACATGTGAATTTCTGTTGAAAGATTGTAAGTAGCTTAAGGCACTTTCAAAGGAAAGTGATTTTCTCTGAAAGGACAGCATTTAGAAAGTGAAGCAACACTCCATTCACTTCGCACAGTGAATTGAAGTGTTGGAACAGACCACTTCTCTTTCAGTGAAATGCATGTGAATTTCTGTTGAATGCTTGTAAGTAGCTTAAGGCACTTTCAAAGGAAAGTGATTTTCTCTGAAAGGACAGCATTTAGAAAGTGAAACAACACTCCATTCACTTCGCACAGTGAATTGAAGTGTTGGAACAGACAGCTTCTCTTTCATAGAAACGCATTTGAGTTTCCTGTGAATGTGTGTAAGTAGCTTAAGGCACTTTCAAAGGAAAGTGATTTTCTCTGAAAGGACAGCATTTAGAAAGTGAAGCGACACTCCATTCACTTCGCACAGTGAATTGAAGTGTTGGAACAGACTGTTTCTCTTTCAGTGAAACGCATGTGAATTTCTGTTGAATGCTTGTAAGTAGCTTAAGGCACTTTCAAAGGAAAGTGATTTTCTCTGAAAGAACAGCATTTAGAAAGTGATTCAACACTCCATTCACTTCGCACAGTGAATTGAAGTGTTGGAACAGACTGCTTCTCTTTCAGTGAAACGCATGTGAATTTCTGTTGAATGCTTGTAAGTAGCTTAAGGCACTTTCAAAGGAAAGTGATTTTCTCTGAAAGGACAGCATTTAGAAAGTGAAGCAACACTCCATTCACTTCGCACAGTGAATTGAAGTGTTGGAACAGACCACTTCTCTTTCATAGAAACGCATTTGAGTTTCCTGTGAATGTGTGTAAGTAGCTTAAGGCACTTTCAAAGGAAAGTGATTTTCTCTGAAAGGACAGCATTTAGAAAGTGAAACAACACTCCATTCACTTCGCACAGTGAATTGAAGTGTTGGAACAGACTGCTTCTCTTTCAGAAAAATGCATGTGAGTTTCTTGTGAATGCTTGTAAGTAGGTTAAGGCACTTTCAAAGGAAAGTGATTGTCTCTGAAAGGACAGCATTTAGAAAGTGAAACAACACTCCATTCACTTCGCACAGTGAATTGAAGTGTTGGAACAGACTGCTTCTCTTTCAGAGAAACGCATGTTAATTTCTATTGAATGCTTGTAAGTAGCTTTAGGCACTTTCAAAGGAAAGTGATTTTCCCAGAAAGACAGCATTTAGAAAGTGAAGCAACACTCCATTCACTACGCACAGTGAATTGAAGTGTTGGAACAGACTGCTTCTCTTTCAGAAAAATGCATGTGAGTTTCTTGTGAATGCTTGCAAGTATCTTAAGGCACTTTCAAAGGAAAGTGATTGTCTCTGAAAGGACAGCATTTAGAAAGTGAAACAACACTCCATTCACTTCGCACAGTGAATTGAAGTGTTGGAACAGACCACTTCTCTTTCAGAGAAACAGATATGAGTTTTTTGTGAATGCTTGTAAGTAGCTTAAGGCACTTTCAAAGGAAAGTGATTTTCTCTGAAAGGACAGCATTTAGAAAGTGAAGCAACACTCCATTCACTTCGCACAGTGAATTGAAGTGTTGGAACAGACTGCTTCTCTTTCTGAGAAACGCATGTAAATTTCTATTGAATGCTTGTAAGTAGCTTTAGGCACTTTCAAAGGAAAGTGATTTTCCCAGAAAGGACAGCATTTAGAAAGTGAAGCAACACTCCATTCACTACGCACATTGAATTGAAGTGTTGGAACAGACTGATTCTCTTTCAGAAAAATGCATGTGAGTTTCTTGTGAATGCTTGTAAGTAGCTTAAGGCACTTTCAAAGGAAAGTGATTGTCTCTGAAAGGACAGCATTTAGAAAGAGAAGCAGCACTCCATTCACTTCGCACAGTGAATTGAAGTGTTGGAACAGACTGCTTCTCTTTCAGTGAAACACATGTGAATTTCTGTTGAAAGATTGTAAGTAGCTTAAGGCACTTTCAAAGGAAAGTGATTTTCTCTGAAAGGACAGCCTTTAGAAAGTGAAGCAACACTCCATTCACTTCGCAGAGTGAATTGAAGTGTTGGAACAGACAGCTTCTCTTTCATAGAAACGCATTTGAGTTTCCTGTGAATGTGTGTAAGTAGCTTAAGGCACTTTCAAAGGAAAGTGATTTTCTCTGAAAGAACAGCATTTAGAAAGTGATTCAACACTCCATTCACTTCGCACAGTGAATTGAAGTGTTGGAACAGACTGCTTCTCTTTCAGTGAAACGCATGTGAATTTCTGTTGAATGCTTGTAAGTAGCTTAAGGCACTTTCAAAGGAAAGTGATTTTCTCTGAAAGGACAGCATTTAGAAAGTGAAGCAACACTCCATTCACTTCGCACAGTGAATTGAAGTGTTGGAACAGACCACTTCTCTTTCAGTGAAATGCATGTGAATTTCTGTTGAATGCTTGTAAGTAGCTTAAGGCACTTTCAAAGGAAAGTGATTTTCTCTGAAAGGACAGCATTTAGAAAGTGAAACAACACTCCATTCACTTCGCACAGTGAATTGAAGTGTTGGAACAGACAGCTTCTCTTTCATAGAAACGCATTTGAGTTTCCTGTGAATGTGTGTAAGTAGCTTAAGGCACTTTCAAAGGAAAGTGATTTTCTCTGAAAGGACAGCATTTAGAAAGTGAAGCGACACTCCATTCACTTCGCACAGTGAATTGAAGTGTTGGAACAGACTGTTTCTCTTTCAGTGAAACGCATGTGAATTTCTGTTGAATGCTTGTAAGTAGCTTAAGGCACTTTCAAAGGAAAGTGATTTTCTCTGAGAACAGCATTTAGAAAGTGATTCAACACTCCATTCACTTCGCACAGTGAATTGAAGTGTTGGAACAGACTGCTTCTCTTTCAGTGAAACGCATGTGAATTTCTGTTGAATGCTTGTAAGTAGCTTAAGGCACTTTCAAAGGAAAGTGATTTTCTCTGAAAGGACAGCATTTAGAAAGTGAAGCAACACTCCATTCACTTCGCACAGTGAATTGAAGTGTTGGAACAGACCACTTCTCTTTCATAGAAACGCATTTGAGTTTCCTGTGAATGTGTGTAAGTAGCTTAAGGCACTTTCAAAGGAAAGTGATTTTCTCTGAAAGGACAGCATTTAGAAAGTGAAACAACACTCCATTCACTTCGCACAGTGAATTGAAGTGTTGGAACAGACTGCTTCTCTTTCAGAAAAATGCATGTGAGTTTCTTGTGAATGCTTGTAAGTAGCTTAAGGCACTTTCAAAGGAAAGTGATTGTCTCTGAAAGGACAGCATTTAGAAAGTGAAACAACACTCCATTCACTTCGCACAGTGAATTGAAGTGTTGGAACAGACTGCTTCTCTTTCAGAGAAACGCATGTGAATTTCTATTGAATGCTTGTAAGTAGCTTTAGGCACTTTCAAAGGAAAGTGATTTTCCCAGAAAGACAGCATTTAGAAAGTGAAGCAACACTCCATTCACTACGCACAGTGAATTGAAGTGTTGGAACAGACTGCTTCTCTTTCAGAAAAATGCATGTGAGTTTCTTGTGAATGCTTGTAAGTAGCTAAAGGCACTTTCAAAGGAAAGTGATTTTCTCTGAAAGGACAGCATTTAGAAAGTGAAGCAACACTCCATTCACTTCGCACAGTGAATTGAAGTGTTGGAACAGACTGCTTCTTTTTCAGAGAAACGCATGTGAATTTCTGTGGAATGCTTGTAAGTAGCTCAAGGCACTTTCAAAGGAAAGTGATTTTCTCTGAAAGGACAGCATTTAGAAAGTGAAGCAACACTCCATTCACTTCGCACAGTGAATTGAAGTGTTGGAACAGACTGCTTCTCTTTCAGTGAAACACATGTGAATTTCTGTTGAAAGATTGTAAGTAGCTTAAGGCACTTTCAAAGGAAAGTGATTTTCTCTGAAAGGACAGCATTTAGAAAGTGAAGCAACACTCCATTCACTTCGCACAGTGAATTGAAGTGTTGGAACAGACAGCTTCTCTTTCATAGAAACGCATTTGAGTTTCCTGTGAATGTGTGTAAGTAGCTTAAGGCACTTTCAAAGAAAAGTGATTTTCTCTGAAAGAACAGCATTTAGAAAGTGATTCAACACTCCATTCACTTCGCACAGTGAATTGAAGTGTTGGAACAGACTGCTTCTCTTTCAGTGAAACGCATGTGAATTTCTGTTGAATGCTTGTAAGTAGCTTAAGGCACTTTCAAAGGAAAGTGATTTTCTCTGAAAGGACAGCATTTAGAAAGTGAAGCAACACTCCATTCACTTCGCACAGTGAATTGAAGTGTTGGAACAGACCACTTCTCTTTCAGTGAAATGCATGTGAATTTCTGTTGAATGCTTGTAAGTAGCTTAAGGCACTTTCAAAGGAAAGTGATTTTCTCTGAAAGGACAGCATTTAGAAAGTGAAACAACACTCCATTCACTTCGCACAGTGAATTGAAGTGTTGGAACAGACAGCTTCTCTTTCATAGAAACGCATTTGAGTTTCCTGTGAATGTGTGTAAGTAGCTTAAGGCACTTTCAAAGGAAAGTGATTTTCTCTGAAAGGACAGCATTTAGAAAGTGAAGCGACACTCCATTCACTTCGCACAGTGAATTGAAGTGTTGGAACAGACTGTTTCTCTTTCAGTGAAACGCATGTGAATTTCTGTTGAATGCTTGTAAGTAGCTTAAGGCACTTTCAAAGGAAAGTGATTTTCTCTGAAAGAACAGCATTTAGAAAGTGATTCAACACTCCATTCACTTCGCACAGTGAATTGAAGTGTTGGAACAGACTGCTTCTCTTTCAGTGAAACGCATGTGAATTTCTGTTGAATGCTTGTAAGTAGCTTAAGGCACTTTCAAAGGAAAGTGATTTTCTCTGAAAGGACAGCATTTAGAAAGTGAAGCAACACTCCATTCACTTCGCACAGTGAATTGAAGTGTTGGAACAGACCACTTCTCTTTCATAGAAACGCATTTGAGTTTCCTGTGAATGTGTGTAAGTAGCTTAAGGCACTTTCAAAGGAAAGTGATTTTCTCTGAAAGGACAGCATTTAGAAAGTGAAACAACACTCCATTCACTTCGCACAGTGAATTGAAGTGTTGGAACAGACTGCTTCTCTTTCAGAAAAATGCATGTGAGTTTCTTGTGAATGCTTGTAAGTAGCTTAAGGCACTTTCAAAGGAAAGTGATTGTCTCTGAAAGGACAGCATTTAGAAAGTGAAACAACACTCCATTCACTTCGCACAGTGAATTGAAGTGTTGGAACAGACTGCTTCTCTTTCAGAGAAACGCATGTGAATTTCTATTGAATGCTTGTAAGTAGCTTTAGGCACTTTCAAAGGAAAGTGATTTTCCCAGAAAGACAGCATTTAGAAAGTGAAGCAACACTCCATTCACTACGCACAGTGAATTGAAGTGTTGGAACAGACTGCTTCTCTTTCAGAAAAATGCATGTGAGTTTCTTGTGAATGCTTGTAAGTAGCTAAAGGCACTTTCAAAGGAAAGTGATTTTCTCTGAAAGGACAGCATTTAGAAAGTGAAGCAACACTCCATTCACTTCGCACAGTGAATTGAAGTGTTGGAACAGACTGCTTCTTTTTCAGAGAAACGCATGTGAATTTCTGTGGAATGCTTGTAAGTAGCTCAAGGCACTTTCAAAGGAAAGTGATTTTCTCTGAAAGGACAGCATTTAGAAAGTGAAGCAACACTCCATTCACTTCGCACAGTGAATTGAAGTGTTGGAACAGACTGCTTCTCTTTCAGTGAAACACATGTGAATTTCTGTTGAAAGATTGTAAGTAGCTTAAGGCACTTTCAAAGGAAAGTGATTTTCTCTGAAAGGACAGCATTTAGAAAGTGAAGCAACACTCCATTCACTTCGCAGAGTGAATTGAAGTGTTGGAACAGACAGCTTCTCTTTCATAGAAACGCATTTGAGTTTCCTGTGAATGTGTGTAAGTAGCTTAAGGCACTTTCAAAGAAAAGTGATTTTCTCTGAAAGAACAGCATTTAGAAAGTGATTCAACACTCCATTCACTTCGCACAGTGAATTGAAGTGTTGGAACAGACTGCTTCTCTTTCAGTGAAACGCATGTGAATTTCTGTTGAATGCTTGTAAGTAGCTTAAGGCACTTTCAAAGGAAAGTGATTTTCTCTGAAAGGACAGCATTTAGAAAGTGAAGCAACACTCCATTCACTTCGCACAGTGAATTGAAGTGTTGGAACAGACCACTTCTCTTTCAGTGAAATGCATGTGAATTTCTGTTGAATGCTTGTAAGTAGCTTAAGGCACTTTCAAAGGAAAGTGATTTTCTCTGAAAGGACAGCATTTAGAAAGTGAAACAACACTCCATTCACTTCGCACAGTGAATTGAAGTGTTGGAACAGACAGCTTCTCTTTCATAGAAACGCATTTGAGTTTCCTGTGAAAGTGTGTAAGTAGCTCAAGGCACTTTCAAAGGAAAGTGATTTTCTCTGAAAGGACAGCATTTAGAAAGTGAAGCGACACTCCATTCACTTCGCACAGTGAATTGAAGTGTTGGAACAGACTGTTTCTCTTTCAGTGAAACGCATGTGAATTTCTGTTGAATGCTTGTAAGTAGCTTAAGGCACTTTCAAAGGAAAGTGATTTTCTCTGAAAGAACAGCATTTAGAAAGTGATTCAACACTCCATTCACTTCGCACAGTGAATTGAAGTGTTGGAACAGACTGCTTCTCTTTCAGTGAAACGCATGTGAATTTCTGTTGAATGCTTGTAAGTAGCTTAAGGCACTTTCAAAGGAAAGTGATTTTCTCTGAAAGGACAGCATTTAGAAAGTGAAGCAACACTCCATTCACTTCGCACAGTGAATTGAAGTGTTGGAACAGACCACTTCTCTTTCATAGAAACGCATTTGAGTTTCCTGTGAATGTGTGTAAGTAGCTTAAGGCACTTTCAAAGGAAAGTGATTTTCTCTGAAAGGACAGCATTTAGAAAGTGAAGCAACACTCCATTCACTTCGCACAGTGAATTGAAGTGTTGGAACAGACTGCTTCTCTTTCAGTGAAACACATGTGAATTTCTGTTGAAAGCTTGTAAGTAGCTTAAGGCACTTTCAAAGGAAAGTGATTTTCTCTGAAAGGACAGCATTTAGAAAGTGAAGCAACACTCCATTCACTTCGCACAGTGAATTGAAGTGTTGGAACAGACTGCTTCTCTTTCAGAGAAACGCATGTGAATTTCTATTGAATGCTTGTAAGTAGCTTAAGGCACTTTCAAAGGAAAGTTATTTTCTCTGAAAGGACAGCATTTAGAAAGTGAAGCAACACTCCATTCACTACGCACAGTGAAATGAAGTGTTGGAACAGACTGCTTCTCTTTCAGAAAAATGCATGCGAGTTTCTTGTGAATGCTTGTAAGTAGCTTAAGGCACTTTAAAAGGAAAGTGATTTTCTCTGAAAGGACAGCATTTAGAAAGTGATGCAGCACTCCATTCACTTCGCACAGTGAATTGAAGTGTTGGAACAGACTGCTTCTCTTTCAGTGAAATGCATGTGAATTTCTGTTGAATGCTTGTAAGTAGCTTAAGGCACTTTCAAAGGAAAGTGATTTTCTCTGAAAGGACAGCATTTAGAAAGTGAAACAACACTCCATTCACTTCGCACAGTGAATTGAAGTGTTGGAACAGACAGCTTCTCTTTCATAGAAACGCATTTGAGTTTCCTGTGAATGTGTGTAAGTAGGTTAAGGCACTTTCAAAGGAAAGTGATTTTCTCTGAAAGGACAGCATTTAGAAAGTGAAGCGACACTCCATTCACTTCGCACAGTGAATTGAAGTGTTGGAACAGACTGCTTCTCTTTCAGTGAAACGCATGTGAATTTCTGTGGAATGCTTGTAAGTAGCTTAAGGCACTTTCAAAGGAAAGTGATTTTCTCTGAAAGGACAGCATTTAGAAAGTGAAGCAACACTCCATTCACTTCGCACATTGAACTGAAGTGTTGGAACAGACAGCTTCTCTTTCATAGAAACGCATTTGAGTTTCCTGTGAATGTGTGTAAGTAGCTTAAGGCACTTTCAAAGGAAAGTGATTTTCTCTGAAAGGACAGCATTTAGAAAGTGAAACAACACTCCATTCACTTCGCACAGTGAATTGAAGTGTTGGAACAGACTGCTTCTCTTTCAGAGAAACGCATGTGAATTTCTGTGGAATGCTTGTAAGTAGCTTAAGTCACTTTCAAAGGAAAGTGATTTTCTCTGAAAGGACAGCATTTAGAAAGTGAAACAACACTCCATTCACTTTGCACAGTGAATTGAAGTGTTGAAACAGACTGCTTCTCTTTCTGAGAAACGCATGTGAATTTCTATTGAATGCTTGTAAGTAGCTTTAGCCACTTTCAAAGGAAAGTGATTTTCCCAGAAAGGACAGCATTTAGAAAGTGAAGCAACACTCCATTCACTACGCACATTGAATTGAAGTGTTAGAACAGACTGATTCTCTTTCAGAAAAATGAATGTGAGTTTCTGTTGAATGCTTGTAAGTAGCTTAAGGCACTTTCAAAGGAAAGTGATTTTCTCTGAAAGGACAGCATTTAGAAAGTGAAGCGACACTCCATTCACTTCGCACAGTGAATTGAAGTGTTGGAACAGACTGCTTCTCTTTCAGTGAAACGCATGTGAATTTCTGTTGAATGCTTTTAAGTAGCTTAAGGCACTTTCAAAGGAAAGTGATTTTCTCTGAAAGGACAGCATTTAGAAAGTGAAGCAACACTCCATTCACTTCGCACAGTGAATTGAAGTGTTGGAACAGACCACTTCTCTTTCATAGAAACGCATTTGAGTTTCCTGTGAATGTGTGTAAGTAGCTTAAGGCACTTTCAAAGGAAAGTGATTTTCTCTGAAAGGACAGCATTTAGAAAGTGAAACAACACTCCATTCACTTCGCACAGTGAATTGAAGTGTTGGAACAGACTGCTTCTCTTTCAGAAAAATGCATGTGAGTTTCTTGTGAATGCTTGTAAGTAGGTTAAGGCACTTTCAAAGGAAAGTGATTGTCTCTGAAAGGACAGCATTTAGAAAGTGAAACAACACTCCATTCACTTCGCACAGTGAATTGAAGTGTTGGAACAGACTGCTTCTCTTTCAGAGAAACGCATGTTAATTTCTATTGAATGCTTGTAAGTAGCTTTAGGCACTTTCAAAGGAAAGTGATTTTCCCAGAAAGACAGCATTTAGAAAGTGAAGCAACACTCCATTCACTACGCACAGTGAATTGAAGTGTTGGAACAGACTGCTTCTCTTTCAGAAAAATGCATGTGAGTTTCTTGTGAATGCTTGCAAGTATCTTAAGGCACTTTCAAAGGAAAGTGATTGTCTCTGAAAGGACAGCATTTAGAAAGTGAAACAACACTCCATTCACTTCGCACAGTGAATTGAAGTGTTGGAACAGACCACTTCTCTTTCAGAGAAACAGATATGAGTTTTTTGTGAATGCTTGTAAGTAGCTTAAGGCACTTTCAAAGGAAAGTGATTTTCTCTGAAAGGACAGCATTTAGAAAGTGAAGCAACACTCCATTCACTTCGCACAGTGAATTGAAGTGTTGGAACAGACTGCTTCTCTTTCTGAGAAACGCATGTAAATTTCTATTGAATGCTTGTAAGTAGCTTTAGGCACTTTCAAAGGAAAGTGATTTTCCCAGAAAGGACAGCATTTAGAAAGTGAAGCAACACTCCATTCACTACGCACATTGAATTGAAGTGTTGGAACAGACTGATTCTCTTTCAGAAAAATGCATGTGAGTTTCTTGTGAATGCTTGTAAGTAGCTTAAGGCACTTTCAAAGGAAAGTGATTGTCTCTGAAAGGACAGCATTTAGAAAGAGAAGCAGCACTCCATTCACTTCGCACAGTGAATTGAAGTGTTGGAACAGACTGCTTCTCTTTCAGTGAAACACATGTGAATTTCTGTTGAAAGATTGTAAGTAGCTTAAGGCACTTTCAAAGGAAAGTGATTTTCTCTGAAAGGACAGCCTTTAGAAAGTGAAGCAACACTCCATTCACTTCGCAGAGTGAATTGAAGTGTTGGAACAGACAGCTTCTCTTTCATAGAAACGCATTTGAGTTTCCTGTGAATGTGTGTAAGTAGCTTAAGGCACTTTCAAAGGAAAGTGATTTTCTCTGAAAGAACAGCATTTAGAAAGTGATTCAACACTCCATTCACTTCGCACAGTGAATTGAAGTGTTGGAACAGACTGCTTCTCTTTCAGTGAAACGCATGTGAATTTCTGTTGAATGCTTGTAAGTAGCTTAAGGCACTTTCAAAGGAAAGTGATTTTCTCTGAAAGGACAGCATTTAGAAAGTGAAGCAACACTCCATTCACTTCGCACAGTGAATTGAAGTGTTGGAACAGACCACTTCTCTTTCAGTGAAATGCATGTGAATTTCTGTTGAATGCTTGTAAGTAGCTTAAGGCACTTTCAAAGGAAAGTGATTTTCTCTGAAAGGACAGCATTTAGAAAGTGAAACAACACTCCATTCACTTCGCACAGTGAATTGAAGTGTTGGAACAGACAGCTTCTCTTTCATAGAAACGCATTTGAGTTTCCTGTGAATGTGTGTAAGTAGCTTAAGGCACTTTCAAAGGAAAGTGATTTTCTCTGAAAGGACAGCATTTAGAAAGTGAAGCGACACTCCATTCACTTCGCACAGTGAATTGAAGTGTTGGAACAGACTGTTTCTCTTTCAGTGAAACGCATGTGAATTTCTGTTGAATGCTTGTAAGTAGCTTAAGGCACTTTCAAAGGAAAGTGATTTTCTCTGAGAACAGCATTTAGAAAGTGATTCAACACTCCATTCACTTCGCACAGTGAATTGAAGTGTTGGAACAGACTGCTTCTCTTTCAGTGAAACGCATGTGAATTTCTGTTGAATGCTTGTAAGTAGCTTAAGGCACTTTCAAAGGAAAGTGATTTTCTCTGAAAGGACAGCATTTAGAAAGTGAAGCAACACTCCATTCACTTCGCACAGTGAATTGAAGTGTTGGAACAGACCACTTCTCTTTCATAGAAACGCATTTGAGTTTCCTGTGAATGTGTGTAAGTAGCTTAAGGCACTTTCAAAGGAAAGTGATTTTCTCTGAAAGGACAGCATTTAGAAAGTGAAACAACACTCCATTCACTTCGCACAGTGAATTGAAGTGTTGGAACAGACTGCTTCTCTTTCAGAAAAATGCATGTGAGTTTCTTGTGAATGCTTGTAAGTAGCTTAAGGCACTTTCAAAGGAAAGTGATTGTCTCTGAAAGGACAGCATTTAGAAAGTGAAACAACACTCCATTCACTTCGCACAGTGAATTGAAGTGTTGGAACAGACTGCTTCTCTTTCAGAGAAACGCATGTGAATTTCTATTGAATGCTTGTAAGTAGCTTTAGGCACTTTCAAAGGAAAGTGATTTTCCCAGAAAGACAGCATTTAGAAAGTGAAGCAACACTCCATTCACTACGCACAGTGAATTGAAGTGTTGGAACAGACTGCTTCTCTTTCAGAAAAATGCATGTGAGTTTCTTGTGAATGCTTGTAAGTAGCTAAAGGCACTTTCAAAGGAAAGTGATTTTCTCTGAAAGGACAGCATTTAGAAAGTGAAGCAACACTCCATTCACTTCGCACAGTGAATTGAAGTGTTGGAACAGACTGCTTCTTTTTCAGAGAAACGCATGTGAATTTCTGTGGAATGCTTGTAAGTAGCTCAAGGCACTTTCAAAGGAAAGTGATTTTCTCTGAAAGGACAGCATTTAGAAAGTGAAGCAACACTCCATTCACTTCGCACAGTGAATTGAAGTGTTGGAACAGACTGCTTCTCTTTCAGTGAAACACATGTGAATTTCTGTTGAAAGATTGTAAGTAGCTTAAGGCACTTTCAAAGGAAAGTGATTTTCTCTGAAAGGACAGCATTTAGAAAGTGAAGCAACACTCCATTCACTTCGCACAGTGAATTGAAGTGTTGGAACAGACAGCTTCTCTTTCATAGAAACGCATTTGAGTTTCCTGTGAATGTGTGTAAGTAGCTTAAGGCACTTTCAAAGAAAAGTGATTTTCTCTGAAAGAACAGCATTTAGAAAGTGATTCAACACTCCATTCACTTCGCACAGTGAATTGAAGTGTTGGAACAGACTGCTTCTCTTTCAGTGAAACGCATGTGAATTTCTGTTGAATGCTTGTAAGTAGCTTAAGGCACTTTCAAAGGAAAGTGATTTTCTCTGAAAGGACAGCATTTAGAAAGTGAAGCAACACTCCATTCACTTCGCACAGTGAATTGAAGTGTTGGAACAGACCACTTCTCTTTCAGTGAAATGCATGTGAATTTCTGTTGAATGCTTGTAAGTAGCTTAAGGCACTTTCAAAGGAAAGTGATTTTCTCTGAAAGGACAGCATTTAGAAAGTGAAACAACACTCCATTCACTTCGCACAGTGAATTGAAGTGTTGGAACAGACAGCTTCTCTTTCATAGAAACGCATTTGAGTTTCCTGTGAATGTGTGTAAGTAGCTTAAGGCACTTTCAAAGGAAAGTGATTTTCTCTGAAAGGACAGCATTTAGAAAGTGAAGCGACACTCCATTCACTTCGCACAGTGAATTGAAGTGTTGGAACAGACTGTTTCTCTTTCAGTGAAACGCATGTGAATTTCTGTTGAATGCTTGTAAGTAGCTTAAGGCACTTTCAAAGGAAAGTGATTTTCTCTGAAAGAACAGCATTTAGAAAGTGATTCAACACTCCATTCACTTCGCACAGTGAATTGAAGTGTTGGAACAGACTGCTTCTCTTTCAGTGAAACGCATGTGAATTTCTGTTGAATGCTTGTAAGTAGCTTAAGGCACTTTCAAAGGAAAGTGATTTTCTCTGAAAGGACAGCATTTAGAAAGTGAAGCAACACTCCATTCACTTCGCACAGTGAATTGAAGTGTTGGAACAGACCACTTCTCTTTCATAGAAACGCATTTGAGTTTCCTGTGAATGTGTGTAAGTAGCTTAAGGCACTTTCAAAGGAAAGTGATTTTCTCTGAAAGGACAGCATTTAGAAAGTGAAACAACACTCCATTCACTTCGCACAGTGAATTGAAGTGTTGGAACAGACTGCTTCTCTTTCAGAAAAATGCATGTGAGTTTCTTGTGAATGCTTGTAAGTAGCTTAAGGCACTTTCAAAGGAAAGTGATTGTCTCTGAAAGGACAGCATTTAGAAAGTGAAACAACACTCCATTCACTTCGCACAGTGAATTGAAGTGTTGGAACAGACTGCTTCTCTTTCAGAGAAACGCATGTGAATTTCTATTGAATGCTTGTAAGTAGCTTTAGGCACTTTCAAAGGAAAGTGATTTTCCCAGAAAGACAGCATTTAGAAAGTGAAGCAACACTCCATTCACTACGCACAGTGAATTGAAGTGTTGGAACAGACTGCTTCTCTTTCAGAAAAATGCATGTGAGTTTCTTGTGAATGCTTGTAAGTAGCTAAAGGCACTTTCAAAGGAAAGTGATTTTCTCTGAAAGGACAGCATTTAGAAAGTGAAGCAACACTCCATTCACTTCGCACAGTGAATTGAAGTGTTGGAACAGACTGCTTCTTTTTCAGAGAAACGCATGTGAATTTCTGTGGAATGCTTGTAAGTAGCTCAAGGCACTTTCAAAGGAAAGTGATTTTCTCTGAAAGGACAGCATTTAGAAAGTGAAGCAACACTCCATTCACTTCGCACAGTGAATTGAAGTGTTGGAACAGACTGCTTCTCTTTCAGTGAAACACATGTGAATTTCTGTTGAAAGATTGTAAGTAGCTTAAGGCACTTTCAAAGGAAAGTGATTTTCTCTGAAAGGACAGCATTTAGAAAGTGAAGCAACACTCCATTCACTTCGCAGAGTGAATTGAAGTGTTGGAACAGACAGCTTCTCTTTCATAGAAACGCATTTGAGTTTCCTGTGAATGTGTGTAAGTAGCTTAAGGCACTTTCAAAGAAAAGTGATTTTCTCTGAAAGAACAGCATTTAGAAAGTGATTCAACACTCCATTCACTTCGCACAGTGAATTGAAGTGTTGGAACAGACTGCTTCTCTTTCAGTGAAACGCATGTGAATTTCTGTTGAATGCTTGTAAGTAGCTTAAGGCACTTTCAAAGGAAAGTGATTTTCTCTGAAAGGACAGCATTTAGAAAGTGAAGCAACACTCCATTCACTTCGCACAGTGAATTGAAGTGTTGGAACAGACCACTTCTCTTTCAGTGAAATGCATGTGAATTTCTGTTGAATGCTTGTAAGTAGCTTAAGGCACTTTCAAAGGAAAGTGATTTTCTCTGAAAGGACAGCATTTAGAAAGTGAAACAACACTCCATTCACTTCGCACAGTGAATTGAAGTGTTGGAACAGACAGCTTCTCTTTCATAGAAACGCATTTGAGTTTCCTGTGAAAGTGTGTAAGTAGCTCAAGGCACTTTCAAAGGAAAGTGATTTTCTCTGAAAGGACAGCATTTAGAAAGTGAAGCGACACTCCATTCACTTCGCACAGTGAATTGAAGTGTTGGAACAGACTGTTTCTCTTTCAGTGAAACGCATGTGAATTTCTGTTGAATGCTTGTAAGTAGCTTAAGGCACTTTCAAAGGAAAGTGATTTTCTCTGAAAGAACAGCATTTAGAAAGTGATTCAACACTCCATTCACTTCGCACAGTGAATTGAAGTGTTGGAACAGACTGCTTCTCTTTCAGTGAAACGCATGTGAATTTCTGTTGAATGCTTGTAAGTAGCTTAAGGCACTTTCAAAGGAAAGTGATTTTCTCTGAAAGGACAGCATTTAGAAAGTGAAGCAACACTCCATTCACTTCGCACAGTGAATTGAAGTGTTGGAACAGACCACTTCTCTTTCATAGAAACGCATTTGAGTTTCCTGTGAATGTGTGTAAGTAGCTTAAGGCACTTTCAAAGGAAAGTGATTTTCTCTGAAAGGACAGCATTTAGAAAGTGAAGCAACACTCCATTCACTTCGCACAGTGAATTGAAGTGTTGGAACAGACTGCTTCTCTTTCAGTGAAACACATGTGAATTTCTGTTGAAAGCTTGTAAGTAGCTTAAGGCACTTTCAAAGGAAAGTGATTTTCTCTGAAAGGACAGCATTTAGAAAGTGAAGCAACACTCCATTCACTTCGCACAGTGAATTGAAGTGTTGGAACAGACTGCTTCTCTTTCAGAGAAACGCATGTGAATTTCTATTGAATGCTTGTAAGTAGCTTAAGGCACTTTCAAAGGAAAGTTATTTTCTCTGAAAGGACAGCATTTAGAAAGTGAAGCAACACTCCATTCACTACGCACAGTGAAATGAAGTGTTGGAACAGACTGCTTCTCTTTCAGAAAAATGCATGCGAGTTTCTTGTGAATGCTTGTAAGTAGCTTAAGGCACTTTAAAAGGAAAGTGATTTTCTCTGAAAGGACAGCATTTAGAAAGTGATGCAGCACTCCATTCACTTCGCACAGTGAATTGAAGTGTTGGAACAGACTGCTTCTCTTTCAGTGAAATGCATGTGAATTTCTGTTGAATGCTTGTAAGTAGCTTAAGGCACTTTCAAAGGAAAGTGATTTTCTCTGAAAGGACAGCATTTAGAAAGTGAAACAACACTCCATTCACTTCGCACAGTGAATTGAAGTGTTGGAACAGACAGCTTCTCTTTCATAGAAACGCATTTGAGTTTCCTGTGAATGTGTGTAAGTAGGTTAAGGCACTTTCAAAGGAAAGTGATTTTCTCTGAAAGGACAGCATTTAGAAAGTGAAGCGACACTCCATTCACTTCGCACAGTGAATTGAAGTGTTGGAACAGACTGCTTCTCTTTCAGTGAAACGCATGTGAATTTCTGTGGAATGCTTGTAAGTAGCTTAAGGCACTTTCAAAGGAAAGTGATTTTCTCTGAAAGGACAGCATTTAGAAAGTGAAGCAACACTCCATTCACTTCGCACATTGAACTGAAGTGTTGGAACAGACAGCTTCTCTTTCATAGAAACGCATTTGAGTTTCCTGTGAATGTGTGTAAGTAGCTTAAGGCACTTTCAAAGGAAAGTGATTTTCTCTGAAAGGACAGCATTTAGAAAGTGAAACAACACTCCATTCACTTCGCACAGTGAATTGAAGTGTTGGAACAGACTGCTTCTCTTTCAGAGAAACGCATGTGAATTTCTGTGGAATGCTTGTAAGTAGCTTAAGTCACTTTCAAAGGAAAGTGATTTTCTCTGAAAGGACAGCATTTAGAAAGTGAAACAACACTCCATTCACTTTGCACAGTGAATTGAAGTGTTGAAACAGACTGCTTCTCTTTCTGAGAAACGCATGTGAATTTCTATTGAATGCTTGTAAGTAGCTTTAGCCACTTTCAAAGGAAAGTGATTTTCCCAGAAAGGACAGCATTTAGAAAGTGAAGCAACACTCCATTCACTACGCACATTGAATTGAAGTGTTAGAACAGACTGATTCTCTTTCAGAAAAATGAATGTGAGTTTCTGTTGAATGCTTGTAAGTAGCTTAAGGCACTTTCAAAGGAAAGTGATTTTCTCTGAAAGGACAGCATTTAGAAAGTGAAGCGACACTCCATTCACTTCGCACAGTGAATTGAAGTGTTGGAACAGACTGCTTCTCTTTCAGTGAAACGCATGTGAATTTCTGTTGAATGCTTTTAAGTAGCTTAAGGCACTTTCAAAGGAAAGTGATTTTCTCTGAAAGGACAGCATTTAGAAAGTGAAGCAACACTCCATTCACTTCGCACATTGAACTGAAGTGTTGGAACAGACAGCTTCTCTTTCATAGAAACGCATTTGAGTTTCCTGTGAATGTGTATAAGTAGCTTAAGGCACTTTCAAAGGAAAGTGATTTTCTCTGAAAGGACAGCATTTAGAAAGTGAAACAACACTCCATTCACTTCGCACAGTGAATTGAAGTGTTGGAACAGACTGCTTCTCTTTCAGAGAAACGCATGTGAATTTCTGTGGAATGCTTGTAAGTAGCTTAAGTCACTTTCAAAGGAAAGTGATTTTCTCTGAAAGGACAGCATTTAGAAAGTGAAACAACACTCCATTCACTTCGCACAGTGAATTGAAGTGTTGGAACAGACCACTTCTCTTTCAGAGAAACAGATATGAGTTTTTTGTGAATGATTGTAAGTAGCTTAAGGCACTTTCAAAGGAAAGTGATTTTCTCTGAAAGGACAGCATTTAGAAAGTGAAGCAACACTCCATTCACTTCGCACAGTGAATTGAAGTGTTGGAACAGACTGCTTCTCTTTCAGAGAAACGCATGTGAATTACTATTGAATGCTTGTAAGTAGCTTTAGGCACTTTCAAAGGAAAGTGATTTTCCCAGAAAGGACAGCATTTAGAAAGTGAAGCAACACTCCATTCACTACGCACATTGAATTGAAGTGTTGGAACAGACTGATTCTCTTTCAGAAAAATGCATGTGAGTTTCTTGTGAATGCTTGTAAGTAGCTTAAGGCACTTTCAAAGGAAAGTGATTGTCTCTGAAAGGACAGCATTTAGAAAGAGAAGCAACAATCCATTCACTTCGCACAGTGAATTGAAGTGTTGGAACAGACTGCTTCTTTTTCAGAGAAACGCATGTGAATTTCTGTGGAATGCTTGTAAGTAGCTTAAGGCACTTTCAAAGGAAAGTGATTTTCTCTGAAAGGACAGCATTTAGAAAGTGAAGCAACACTCCATTCACTTCGCACAGTGAATTGAAGTGTTGGAACAGACTGCTTCTCTTTCAGTGAAACACATGTGAATTTCTGTTGAAAGATTGTAAGTAGCTTAAGGCACTTTCAAAGGAAAGTGATTTTCTCTGAAAGAACAGCATTTAGAAAGTGATTCAACACTCCATTCACTTCGCACAGTGAATTGAAGTGTTGGAACAGACTGCTTCTCTTTCAGTGAAACGCATGTGAATTTCTGTTGAATGCTTGTAAGTAGCTTAAGGCACTTTCAAAGGAAAGTGATTTTCTCTGAAAGGACAGCATTTAGAAAGTGAAGCAACACTCCATTCACTTCGCACAGTGAATTGAAGTGTTGGAACAGACCACTTCTCTTTCATAGAAACGCATTTGAGTTTCCTGTGAATGTGTGTAAGTAGCTTAAGGCACTTTCAAAGGAAAGTGATTTTCTCTGAAAGGACAGCATTTAGAAAGTGATGCAACACTCCATTCACTTCGCACAGTGAATTGAAGTGTTGGAACAGACTGCTTCTCTTTCAGAAAAATGCATGTGAGTTTCTTGTGAATGCTTGTAAGTAGCTTAAGGCACTTTCAAAGGAAAGTGATTGTCTCTGAAAGGACAGCATTTAGAAAGTGAAACAACACTCCATTCACTTCGCACAGTGAATTGAAGTGTTGGAACAGACCACTACTCTTTCAGAGAAACAGATATGAGTTTTTTGTGAATGCTTGTAAGTAGCTTAAGGCACTTTCAAAGGAAAGTGATTTTCTCTGAAAGGACAGCATTTAGAAAGTGAAGCAACACTCCATTCACTTCGCACAGTGAATTGAAGTGTTTGAACAGACTGCTTCTCTTTCAGAGAAACGCATGTGAATTTCTATTGAATGCTTGTAAGTAGCTTTAGGCACTTTCAAAGGAAAGTGATTTTCCCAGAAAGACAGCATTTAGAAAGTGAAGCAACACTCCATTCACTACGCACAGTGAATTGAAGTGTTGGAACAGACTGCTTCTCTTTCAGAAAAATGCATGTGAGTTTCTTGTGAATGCTTGCAAGTAGCTTAAGGCACTTTCAAAGGAAAGTGATTGTCTCTGAAAGGACAGTATTTAGAAAGTGAAGCAACACTCCATTCACTTCGCACAGTGAATTGAAGTGTTGGAACAGACTGCTTCTTTTTCAGAGAAACACATGTGAATTTCTATTGAATGCTTGTAAGTAGCTTAAGTCACTTTCAAAGGAAAGTGATTTTCTCTGAAAGGACAGAATTTAGAAAGTGAAGCACCACTCCATTCACTACGCACAGTGAATTGAAGTGTTGGAACAGACTGCTTCTCTTTCAGAAAAATGCATGTGAGTTTCTTGTGAATGCTTGTAAGTAGCTTAAGGCACTTTCAAAGGAAAGTGATTTTCTCTGAAAGGACAGCATTTAGAAAGTGAAGCAACACTCCATTCACTTCGCACAGTGAATTGAAGTGTTGGAACAGACTGCTTCTTTTTCAGAGAAACTCATGTGAATTTCTGTGGAATGCTTGTAAGTAGCTTAAGGCACTTTCAAAGGAAAGTGATTTTCTCTGAAAGGACAGCATTTAGAAAGTGAAGCAGCACTCCATTCACTTCGCACAGTGAATTGAAGTGTTGGAACAGACTGCTTCTCTTTCAGTGAAACACATGTGAATTTCTGTTGAAAGCTTGTAAGTAGCTTAAGGCACTTTCAAAGGAAAGTGATTTTCTCTGAAAGGACAGCATTTAGAAAGTGAAACAACACTCCATTCACTTCGCACAGTGAATTGAAGTGTTGGAACAGACTGCTTCTCTTTCAGAAAAATGCATGTGAGTTTCTTGTGAATGCTTGTAAGTAGCTTAAGGCACTTTCAAAGGAAAGTGATTGTCTCTGAAAGGACAGCATTTAGAAAGTGAAACAACACTCCATTCACTTCGCACAGTGAATTGAAGTGTTGGAACAGACCACTACTCTTTCAGAGAAACAGATATGAGTTTTTTGTGAATGCTTGTAAGTAGCTTAAGGCACTTTCAAAGGAAAGTGATTTTCTCTGAAAGGACAGCATTTAGAAAGTGAAGCAACACTCCATTCACTTCGCACAGTGAATTGAAGTGTTGGAACAGACTGCTTCTCTTTCAGAGAAACGCATGTGAATTTCTATTGAATGCTTGTAAGTAGCTTTAGGCACTTTCAAAGGAAAGTGATTTTCCCAGAAAGACAGCATTTAGAAAGTGAAGCAACACTCCATTCACTACGCACAGTGAATTGAAGTGTTGGAACAGACTGCTTCTCTTTCAGAAAAATGCATGTGAGTTTCTTGTGAATGCTTGCAAGTAGCTTAAGGCACTTTCAAAGGAAAATGATTGTCTCTGAAAGGACAGTATTTAGAAAGTGAAGCAACACTCCATTCACTTCGCACAGTGAATTGAAGTGTTGGAACAGACTGCTTCTTTTTCAGAGAAACACATGTGAATTTCTATTGAATGCTTGTAAGTAGCTTAAGGCACTTTCAAAGGAAAGTGATTTTCTCTGAAAGGACAGAATTTAGAAAGTGAAGCACCACTGCATTCACTACGCACAGTGAATTGAAGTGTTGGAACAGACTGCTTCTCTTTCAGAAAAATGCATGTGAGTTTCTTGTGAATGCTTGTAAGTAGCTTAAGGCACTTTCAAAGGAAAGTGATTTTCTCTGAAAGGACAGCATTTAGAAAGTGAAGCAACACTCCATTCACTTCGCACAGTGAATTGAAGTGTTGGAACAGACTGCTTCTTTTTCAGAGAAACTCATGTGAATTTCTGTGGAATGCTTGTAAGTAGCTTAAGGCACTTTCAAAGGAAAGTGATTTTCTCTGAAAGGACAGCATTTAGAAAGTGAAGCAGCACTCCATTCACTTCGCACAGTGAATTGAAGTGTTGGAACAGACTGCTTCTCTTTCAGTGAAACACATGTGAATTTCTGTTGAAAGCTTGTAAGTAGCTTAAGGCACTTTCAAAGGAAAGTGATTTTCTCTGAAAGGACAGCATTTAGAAAGTGAAGCAACACTCCATTCACTTCGCACAGTGAATTGAAGTGTTGGAACAGACTGCTTCTCTGTCAGAGAAACGCATGTGAATTTCTATTGAATGCTTGTAAGTAGCTTAAGGCACTTTCAAAGGAAAGTGATTTTCTCTGAAAGGATAGCATTTAGAAAGTGAAGCAACACTCCATTCACTACGCACAGTGAATTGAAGTGTTGGAACAAATTGCTTCTCTTTCAGAAAAATGCATGCGAGTTTCTTGTGAATGCTTGTAAGTAGCTTAAGGCACTTTCAAAGGAAAGTGATTGTCTCTGAAAGGACAGCATTTAGAAAGTGAAGCAACACTCCATTCACTACGCACAGTGAATTGAAGTGTTGGAACAGACTGCTTCTCTTTCAGAAAAATGCATGTGAATTTCTTGTGAATGCTTGTAAGTAGCTAAAGACACTTTCAAAGGAAAGTGATTTTCTCTGAAAGGACAGCATTTAGAAAGTGAAGCAACACTCCATTCACTTCGCACAGTGAATTGAAGTGTTGGAACAGACTGCTTCTTTTTCAGAGAAACGCATGTGAATTTCTGTGGAATGCTTGTAAGTAGCTCAAGGCACTTTCAAAGGAAAGTGATTTTCTCTGAAAGGACAGCATTAAGAAAGTGAAGCAGCACTCCATTCACTTCGCACAGTGAATTGAAGTGTTGGAACAGACTGCTTCTCTTTCAGTGAAATGCATGTGAATTTCTGTTGAATGCTTGTAAGTAGCTTAAGGCACTTTCAAAGGAAAGTGATTTTCTCTGAAAGGACAGCATTTAGAAAGTGAAACAACACTCCATTCACTTCGCACAGTGAATTGAAGTGTTGGAACAGACAGCTTCTCTTTCATAGAAACGCTTTTGAGTTTCCTGTGAATGTGTGTAAGTAGCTTAAGGCACTTTCAAAGGAAAGTGATTTTCTCTGAAAGGACAGCATTTAGAAAGTGATACAACACTCCATTCACATCGCACAGTGAATTGAAGTGTTGGAACAGACTGCTTCTCTTTCAGTGAAACAAATGTGAATTTCTGTTGAATGCTTGTAAGTAGCTTAAGGCACTTTCAAAGGAAAGTGATTTTCTCTGAAAGGACAGCATTTAGAAAGTGAAGCAACACTCCATTCCCTTCGCACAGTGAAGTGAAGTGTTGGAACAGACAGCTTCTCTTTCATAGAAACGCATTTGAGTTTCCTGTGAATTTGTGTAAGTAGCTTAAGGCACTTTCAAAGGAAAGTCATTTTCTCTGAAAGGACAGCATTTAGAAAGTGAAACAACACTCCATTCACTTCGCACAGTAAATTGAAGTGTTGGAACAGACAGCTTCTCTTTCATAGAAACGCATTTGAGTTTCCTGTGAATGTGTGTAAGTAGCTTAAGGCACTTTCAAAGGAAAGTGATTTTCTCTGAAAGGACAGCATTTAGAAAGTGAAGCGACACTCCATTCACTTCGCACAGTGAATTGAAGTGTTGGAACAGACTGCTTCTCTTTCAGTGAAACGCATGTGAATTTCTGTTGAATGCTTGTAAGTAGCTTAAGGCACTTTCAAAGGAAAGTGATTTTCTCTGAAAGGACAGCATTTAGAAAGTGAAGCAACACTCCATTCACTTCGCACATTGAACTGAAGTGTTGGAACAGACAGCTTCTCTTTCATAGAAACGCATTTGAGTTTCCTGTGAATGTGTATAAGTAGCTTAAGGCACTTTCAAAGGAAAGTGATTTTCTCTGAAAGGACAGCATTTAGAAAGTGAAACAACACTCCATTCACTTCGCACAGTGAATTGAAGTGTTGGAACAGACTGCTTCTCTTTCAGAGAAACGCATGTGAATTTCTGTGGAATGCTTGTAAGTAGCTTAAGTCACTTTCAAAGGAAAGTGATTTTCTCTGAAAGGACAGCATTTAGAAAGTGAAGCAACACTCCATTCACTTCGCACAGTGAATTGAAGTGTTGGAACAGACTGCTTCTCTTTCAGAGAAACGCATGTGAATTTCTATTGAATGCTTGTAAGTAGCTTAAGGCACTTTCAAAGGAAAGTGATTTTCTCTGAAAGGACAGCATTTAGAAAGTGAAGCAACACTCCATTCACTACGCACAGTGAAATGAAGTGTTGGAACAGACTGCTTCTCTTTCAGAAAAATGCATGCGAGTTTCTTGTGAATGCTTGTAAGTAGCTTAAGGCACTTTAAAAGGAAAGTGATTTTCTCTGAAAGGACAGCATTTAGAAAGTGATGCAGCACTCCATTCACTTCGCACAGTGAATTGAAGTGTTGGAACAGACTGCTTCTCTTTCAGTGAAATGCATGTGAATTTCTGTTGAATGCTTGTAAGTAGCTTAAGGCACTTTCAAAGGAAAGTGATTTTCTCTGAAAGGACAGCATTTAGAAAGTGAAACAACACTCCATTCACTTCGCACAGTGAATTGAAGTGTTGGAACAGACAGCTTCTCTTTCATAGAAACGCATTTGAGTTTCCTGTGAATGTGTGTAAGTAGGTTAAGGCACTTTCAAAGGAAAGTGATTTTCTCTGAAAGGACAGCATTTAGAAAGTGAAGCGACACTCCATTCACTTCGCACAGTGAATTGAAGTGTTGGAACAGACTGCTTCTCTTTCAGTGAAACGCATGTGAATTTCTGTGGAATGCTTGTAAGTAGCTTAAGGCACTTTCAAAGGAAAGTGATTTTCTCTGAAAGGACAGCATTTAGAAAGTTAAGCAACACTCCATTCACTTCGCACATTGAACTGAAGTGTTGGAACAGACAGCTTCTCTTTCATAGAAACGCATTTGAGTTTCCTGTGAATGTGTGTAAGTAGCTTAAGGCACTTTCAAAGGAAAGTGATTTTCTCTGAAAGGACAGCATTTAGAAAGTGAAACAACACTCCATTCACTTCGCACAGTGAATTGAAGTGTTGGAACAGACTGCTTCTCTTTCAGTGAAACGCATGTGAATTTCTGTGGAATGCTTGTAAGTAGCTTAAGTCACTTTCAAAGGAAAGTGATTTTCTCTGAAAGGACAGCATTTAGAAAGTGAAACAACACTCCATTCACTTCGCACAGTGAATTGAAGTGTTGGAACAGACCACTTCTCTTTCAGAGAAACAGATATGAGTTTTTTGTGAATGCTTGTAAGTAGCTTAAGGCACTTTCAAAGGAAAGTGATTTTCTCTGAAAGGACAGCATTTAGAAAGTGAAGCAACACTCCATTCACTTTGCACAGTGAATTGAAGTGTTGAAACAGACTGCTTCTCTTTCTGAGAAACGCATGTGAATTTCTATTGAATGCTTGTAAGTAGCTTTAGCCACTTTCAAAGGAAAGTGATTTTCCCAGAAAGGACAGCATTTAGAAAGTGAAGCAACACTCCATTCACTACGCACATTGAATTGAAGTGTTAGAACAGACTGATTCTCTTTCAGAAAAATGAATGTGAGTTTCTGTTGAATGCTTGTAAGTAGCTTAAGGCACTTTCAAAGGAAAGTGATTTTCTCTGAAAGGACAGCATTTAGAAAGTGAAGCGACACTCCATTCACTTCGCACAGTGAATTGAAGTGTTGGAACAGACTGCTTCTCTTTCAGTGAAACGCATGTGAATTTCTGTTGAATGCTTGTAAGTAGCTTAAGGCACTTTCAAAGGAAAGTGATTTTCTCTGAAAGGACAGCATTTAGAAAGTGAAGCAACACTCCATTCACTTCGCACATTGAACTGAAGTGTTGGAACAGACAGCTTCTCTTTCATAGAAACGCATTTGAGTTTCCTGTGAATGTGTATAAGTAGCTTAAGGCACTTTCAAAGGAAAGTGATTTTCTCTGAAAGGACAGCATTTAGAAAGTGAAACAACACTCCATTCACTTCGCACAGTGAATTGAAGTGTTGGAACAGACAGCTTCTCTTTCATAGAAACGCTTTTGAGTTTCCTGTGAATGTGTGTAAGTAGCTTAAGGCACTTTCAAAGGAAAGTGATTTTCTCTGAAAGGACAGCATTTAGAAAGTGATACAACACTCCATTCACATCGCACAGTGAATTGAAGTGTTGGAACAGACTGCTTCTCTTTCAGTGAAACAAATGTGAATTTCTGTTGAATGCTTGTAAGTAGCTTAAGGCACTTTCAAAGGAAAGTGATTTTCTCTGAAAGGACAGCATTTAGAAAGTGAAGCAACACTCCATTCCCTTCGCACAGTGAACTGAAGTGTTGGAACAGACAGCTTCTCTTTCATAGAAACGCATTTGAGTTTCCTGTGAATTTGTGTAAGTAGCTTAAGGCACTTTCAAAGGAAAGTCATTTTCTCTGAAAGGACAGCATTTAGAAAGTGAAACAACACTCCATTCACTTCGCACAGTAAATTGAAGTGTTGGAACAGACAGCTTCTCTTTCATAGAAACGCATTTGAGTTTCCTGTGAATGTGTGTAAGTAGCTTAAGGCACTTTCAAAGGAAAGTGATTTTCTCTGAAAGGACAGCATTTAGAAAGTGAAGCGACACTCCATTCACTTCGCACAGTGAATTGAAGTGTTGGAACAGACTGCTTCTCTTTCAGTGAAACGCATGTGAATTTCTGTTGAATGCTTGTAAGTAGCTTAAGGCACTTTCAAAGGAAAGTGATTTTCTCTGAAAGGACAGCATTTAGAAAGTGAAGCAACACTCCATTCACTTCGCACATTGAACTGAAGTGTTGGAACAGACAGCTTCTCTTTCATAGAAACGCATTTGAGTTTCCTGTGAATGTGTATAAGTAGCTTAAGGCACTTTCAAAGGAAAGTGATTTTCTCTGAAAGGACAGCATTTAGAAAGTGAAACAACACTCCATTCACTTCGCACAGTGAATTGAAGTGTTGGAACAGACTGCTTCTCTTTCAGAGAAACGCATGTGAATTTCTGTGGAATGCTTGTAAGTAGCTTAAGTCACTTTCAAAGGAAAGTGATTTTCTCTGAAAGGACAGCATTTAGAAAGTGAAGCAACACTCCATTCACTTCGCACAGTGAATTGAAGTGTTGGAACAGACTGCTTCTCTTTCAGAGAAACGCATGTGAATTTCTATTGAATGCTTGTAAGTAGCTTAAGGCACTTTCAAAGGAAAGTGATTTTCTCTGAAAGGACAGCATTTAGAAAGTGAAGCAACACTCCATTCACTACGCACAGTGAAATGAAGTGTTGGAACAGACTGCTTCTCTTTCAGAAAAATGCATGCGAGTTTCTTGTGAATGCTTGTAAGTAGCTTAAGGCACTTTAAAAGGAAAGTGATTTTCTCTGAAAGGACAGCATTTAGAAAGTGATGCAGCACTCCATTCACTTCGCACAGTGAATTGAAGTGTTGGAACAGACTGCTTCTCTTTCAGTGAAATGCATGTGAATTTCTGTTGAATGCTTGTAAGTAGCTTAAGGCACTTTCAAAGGAAAGTGATTTTCTCTGAAAGGACAGCATTTAGAAAGTGAAACAACACTCCATTCACTTCGCACAGTGAATTGAAGTGTTGGAACAGACAGCTTCTCTTTCATAGAAACGCATTTGAGTTTCCTGTGAATGTGTGTAAGTAGGTTAAGGCACTTTCAAAGGAAAGTGATTTTCTCTGAAAGGACAGCATTTAGAAAGTGAAGCGACACTCCATTCACTTCGCACAGTGAATTGAAGTGTTGGAACAGACTGCTTCTCTTTCAGTGAAACGCATGTGAATTTCTGTGGAATGCTTGTAAGTAGCTTAAGGCACTTTCAAAGGAAAGTGATTTTCTCTGAAAGGACAGCATTTAGAAAGTTAAGCAACACTCCATTCACTTCGCACATTGAACTGAAGTGTTGGAACAGACAGCTTCTCTTTCATAGAAACGCATTTGAGTTTCCTGTGAATGTGTGTAAGTAGCTTAAGGCACTTTCAAAGGAAAGTGATTTTCTCTGAAAGGACAGCATTTAGAAAGTGAAACAACACTCCATTCACTTCGCACAGTGAATTGAAGTGTTGGAACAGACTGCTTCTCTTTCAGTGAAACGCATGTGAATTTCTGTGGAATGCTTGTAAGTAGCTTAAGTCACTTTCAAAGGAAAGTGATTTTCTCTGAAAGGACAGCATTTAGAAAGTGAAACAACACTCCATTCACTTCGCACAGTGAATTGAAGTGTTGGAACAGACCACTTCTCTTTCAGAGAAACAGATATGAGTTTTTTGTGAATGCTTGTAAGTAGCTTAAGGCACTTTCAAAGGAAAGTGATTTTCTCTGAAAGGACAGCATTTAGAAAGTGAAGCAACACTCCATTCACTTTGCACAGTGAATTGAAGTGTTGAAACAGACTGCTTCTCTTTCTGAGAAACGCATGTGAATTTCTATTGAATGCTTGTAAGTAGCTTTAGCCACTTTCAAAGGAAAGTGATTTTCCCAGAAAGGACAGCATTTAGAAAGTGAAGCAACACTCCATTCACTACGCACATTGAATTGAAGTGTTAGAACAGACTGATTCTCTTTCAGAAAAATGAATGTGAGTTTCTGTTGAATGCTTGTAAGTAGCTTAAGGCACTTTCAAAGGAAAGTGATTTTCTCTGAAAGGACAGCATTTAGAAAGTGAAGCGACACTCCATTCACTTCGCACAGTGAATTGAAGTGTTGGAACAGACTGCTTCTCTTTCAGTGAAACGCATGTGAATTTCTGTTGAATGCTTGTAAGTAGCTTAAGGCACTTTCAAAGGAAAGTGATTTTCTCTGAAAGGACAGCATTTAGAAAGTGAAGCAACACTCCATTCACTTCGCACATTGAACTGAAGTGTTGGAACAGACAGCTTCTCTTTCATAGAAACGCATTTGAGTTTCCTGTGAATGTGTATAAGTAGCTTAAGGCACTTTCAAAGGAAAGTGATTTTCTCTGAAAGGACAGCATTTAGAAAGTGAAACAACACTCCATTCACTTCGCACAGTGAATTGAAGTGTTGGAACAGACTGCTTCTCTTTCAGAGAAACGCATGTGAATTTCTGTGGAATGCTTGTAAGTAGCTTAAGTCACTTTCAAAGGAAAGTGATTTTCTCTGAAAGGACAGCATTTAGAAAGTGAAACAACACTCCATTCACTTCGCACAGTGAATTGAAGTGTTGGAACAGACCACTTCTCTTTCAGAGAAACAGATATGAGTTTTTTGTGAATGATTGTAAGTAGCTTAAGGCACTTTCAAAGGAAAGTGATTTTCTCTGAAAGGACAGCATTTAGAAAGTGAAACAACACTCCATTCACTTCGCACAGTGAATTGAAGTGTTGGAACAGACTGCTTCTCTTTCAGAGAAACGCATGTGAATTTCTGTGGAATGCTTGTAAGTAGCTTAAGTCACTTTCAAAGGAAAGTGATTTTCTCTGAAAGGACAGCATTTAGAAAGTGAAACAACACTCCATTCACTTCGCACAGTGAATTGAAGTGTTGGAACAGACCACTTCTCTTTCAGAGAAACAGATATGAGTTTTTTGTGAATGCTTGTAAGTAGCTTAAGGCACTTTCAAAGGAAAGTGATTTTCTCTGAAAGGACAGCATTTAGAAAGTCAAGCAACACTCCATTCACTTTGCACAGTGAATTGAAGTGTTGGAACAGACTGCTTCTCTTTCTGAGAAACGCATGTGAATTTCTATTGAATGCTTGTAAGTAGCTTTAGCCACTTTCAAAGGAAAGTGATTTTCCCAGAAAGGACAGCATTTAGAAAGTGAAGCAACACTCCATTCACTTCGCACATTGAATTGAAGTGTTAGAACAGACTGATTCTCTTTCAGAAAAATGAATGTGAGTTTCTATTGAATGCTTGTAAGTAGCTTAAGGCACTTTCAAAGGAAAGTGATTTTCTCTGAAAGGACAGCATTTAGAAAGTGAAGCGACACTCCATTCACTTCGCACAATGAATTGAAGTGTTGGAACAGACTGCTTCTCTTTCAGTGAAACGCATGTGAATTTCTGTTGAATGCTTGTAAGTAGCTTAAGGCACTTTCAAAGGAAAGTGATTTTCTCTGAAAGGACAGCATTTAGAAAGTGAAGCAACACTCCATTCTTTCGCACATTGAACTGAAGTGTTGGAACAGACAGCTTCTCTTTCATAGAAACGCATTTGAGTTTCCTGTGAATGTGTATAAGTAGCTTAAGGCACTTTCAAAGGAAAGTGATTTTCTCTGAAAGGACAGCATTTAGAAAGTGAAACAACACTCCATTCACTTCGCACAGTGAATTGAAGTGTTGGAACAGACTGCTTCTCTTTCAGAGAAACGCATGTGAATTTCTGTGGAATGCTTGTAAGTAGCTTAAGTCACTTTCAAAGGAAAGTGATTTTCTCTGAAAGGACAGCATTTACAAAGTGAAACAACACTCCATTCACTTCGCACAGTGAATTGAAGTGTTGGAACAGACCACTTCTCTTTCAGAGAAACAGATATGAGTTTTTTGTGAATGATTGTAAGTAGCTTAAGGCACTTTCAAAGGAAAGTGATTTTCTCTGAAAGGACAGCATTTAGAAAGTGAAACAACACTCCATTCACTTCGCACAGTGAATTGAAGTGTTGGAACAGACTGCTTCTCTTTCAGAGAAACGCATGTGAATTTCTGTGGAATGCTTGTAAGTAGCTTAAGTCACTTTCAAAGGAAAGTGATTTTCTCTGAAAGGACAGCATTTAGAAAGTGAAACAACACTCCATTCACTTCGCACAGTGAATTGAAGTGTTGGAACAGACCACTTCTCTTTCAGAGAAACAGATATGAGTTTTTTGTGAATGCTTGTAAGTAGCTTAAGGCACTTTCAAAGGAAAGTGATTTTCTCTGAAAGGACAGCATTTAGAAAGTCAAGCAACACTCCATTCACTTTGCACAGTGAATTGAAGTGTTGGAACAGACTGCTTCTCTTTCTGAGAAACGCATGTGAATTTCTATTGAATGCTTGTAAGTAGCTTTAGCCACTTTCAAAGGAAAGTGATTTTCCCAGAAAGGACAGCATTTAGAAAGTGAAGCAACACTCCATTCACTTCGCACATTGAATTGAAGTGTTAGAACAGACTGATTCTCTTTCAGAAAAATGAATGTGAGTTTCTATTGAATGCTTGTAAGTAGCTTAAGGCACTTTCAAAGGAAAGTGATTTTCTCTGAAAGGACAGCATTTAGAAAGTGAAGCGACACTCCATTCACTTCGCACAATGAATTGAAGTGTTGGAACAGACTGCTTCTCTTTCAGTGAAACGCATGTGAATTTCTGTTGAATGCTTGTAAGTAGCTTAAGGCACTTTCAAAGGAAAGTGATTTTCTCTGAAAGGACAGCATTTAGAAAGTGAAGCAACACTCCATTCACTTCGCACATTGAACTGAAGTGTTGGAACAGACAGCTTCTCTTTCATAGAAACGCATTTGAGTTTCCTGTGAATGTGTATAAGTAGCTTAAGGCACTTTCAAAGGAAAGTGATTTTCTCTGAAAGGACAGCATTTAGAAAGTGAAACAACACTCCATTCACTTCGCACAGTGAATTGAAGTGTTGGAACAGACTGCTTCTCTTTCAGAGAAACGCATGTGAATTTCTGTGGAATGCTTGTAAGTAGCTTTAGTCACTTTCAAAGGAAAGTGATTTTCTCTGAAAGGACAGCATTTACAAAGTGAAACAACACTCCATTCACTTCGCACAGTGAATTGAAGTGTTGGAACAGACCACTTCTCTTTCAGAGAAACAGATATGAGTTTTTTGTGAATGATTGTAAGTAGCTTAAGGCACTTTCAAAGGAAAGTGATTTTCTCTGAAAGGACAGCATTTAGAAAGTGAAGCAACACTCCATTCACTTCGCACAGTGAATTGAAGTGTTGGAACAGACTGCTTCTCTTTCTGAGAAACGCATGTGAATTTCTATTGAATGCTTGTAAGTAGCTTTAGGCACTTTCAAAGGAAAGTGATTTTCCCAGAAAGGACAGCATTTAGAAAGTGAAGCAACACTCCATTCACTACGCACATTGAATTGAAGTGTTGGAACAGACTGATTCTCTTTCAGAAAAATGCATGTGAGTTTCTTGTGAATGCTTGTAAGTAGCTTAAGACACTTTCAAAGGAAAGTGATTGTCTCTGAAAGGACAGCATTTAGAAAGAGAAGCAACACTCCATTCACTTCGCACAGTGAATTGAAGTGTTGGAACAGACTGCTTCTTTTTCAGAGAAACGCATGTGAATTTCTGTGGAATGCTTGTAAGTAGCTTAAGGCACTTTCAAAGGAAAGTGATTTTCTCTGAAAGGACAGCATTTAGAAAGTGAAGCAACACTCCATTCACTTCGCACAGTGAATTGAAGTGTTGGAACAGACTGCTTCTTTTTCAGAGAAACGCATGTGAATTTCTGTGGAATGCTTGTAAGTAGCTTAAGGCACTTTCAAAGGAAAGTGATTTTCTCTGAAAGGACAGCATTTAGAAAGTGAAGCAACACTCCATTCACTTCGCACAGTGAATTGAAGTGTTGGAACAGACTGCTTCTTTTTCAGAGAAACGCATGTGAATTTCTGTGGAATGCTTGTAAGTAGCTTAAGGCACTTTCAAAGGAAAGTGATTTTCTCTGAAAGGACAGCATTTAGAAAGTGAAGCAACACTCCATTCACTTCGCACAGTGAATTGAAGTGTTGGAACAGACTGCTTCTCTTTCAGTGAAACACATGTGAATTTCTGTTGAAAGATTGTAAGTAGCTTAAGGCACTTTCAAAGGAAAGTGATTTTCTCTGAAAGAACAGCATTTAGAAAGTGATTCAACACTCCATTCACTTCGCACAGTGAATTGAAGTGTTGGAACAGACTGCTTCTCTTTCAGTGAAACGCATGTGAATTTCTGTTGAATGCTTGTAAGTAGCTTAAGGCACTTTCAAAGGAAAGTGATTTTCTCTGAAAGGACAGCATTTAGAAAGTGAAGCAACACTCCATTCACTTCGCACAGTGAATTGAAGTGTTGGAACAGACCACTTCTCTTTCATAGAAACGCATTTGAGTTTCCTGTGAATGTGTGTAAGTAGCTTAAGGCACTTTCAAAGGAAAGTGATTTTCTCTGAAAGGACAGCATTTAGAAAGTGAAACAACACTCCATTCACTTCGCACAGTGAATTGAAGTGTTGGAACAGACTGCTTCTCTTTCAGAAAAATGCATGTGAGTTTCTTGTGAATGCTTGTAAGTAGCTTAAGGCACTTTCAAAGGAAAGTGATTGTCTCTGAAAGGACAGCATTTAGAAAGTGAAACAACACTCCATTCACTTCGCACAGTGAATTGAAGTGTTGGAACAGACCACTACTCTTTCAGAGAAACAGATATGAGTTTTTTGTGAATGCTTGTAAGTAGCTTAAGGCACTTTCAAAGGAAAGTGATTTTCTCTGAAAGGACAGCATATTAGAAAGTGAAGCAACACTCCATTCACTTCGCACAGTGAATTGAAGTGTTTGAACAGACTGCTTCTCTTTCAGAGAAACGCATGTGAATTTCTATTGAATGCTTGTAAGTAGCTTTAGGCACTTTCAAAGGAAAGTGATTTTCCCAGAAAGACAGCATTTAGAAAGTGAAGCAACACTCCATTCACTACGCACAGTGAATTGAAGTGTTGGAACAGACTGCTTCTCTTTCAGAAAAATGCATGTGAGTTTCTTGTGAATGCTTGTAAGTAGCTTAAGGCACTTTCAAAGGAAAGTGATTTTCTCTGAAAGGACAGCATTTAGAAAGTGAAGCAACACTCCATTCACTTCGCACAGTGAATTGAAGTGTTGGAACAGACTGCTTCTTTTTCAGAGAAACTCATGTGAATTTCTGTGGAATGCTTGTAAGTAGCTTAAGGCACTTTCAAAGGAAAGTGATTTTCTCTGAAAGGACAGCATTTAGAAAGTGAAGCAGCACTCCATTCACTTCGCACAGTGAATTGAAGTGTTGGAACAGACTGCTTCTCTTTCAGTGAAACACATGTGAATTTCTGTTGAAAGCTTGTAAGTAGCTTAAGGCACTTTCAAAGGAAAGTGATTTTCTCTGAAAGGACAGCATTTAGAAAGTGAAGCAACACTCCATTCACTTCGCACAGTGAATTGAAGTGTTGGAACAAACTGCTTCTCTGTCAGAGAAACGCATGTGAATTTCTATTGAATGCTTGTAAGTAGCTTAAGGCACTTTCAAAGGAAAGTGATTTTCTCTGAAAGGATAGCATTTAGAAAGTGAAGCAACACTCCATTCACTACGCACAGTGAATTGAAGTGTTGGAACAGATTGCTTCTCTTTCAGAAAAATGCATGCGAGTTTCTTGTGAATGCTTGTAAGTAGCTTAAGGCACTTTCAAAGGAAAGTGATTGTCTCTGAAAGGACAGCATTTAGAAAGTGAAGCAACACTCCATTCACTACGCACAGTGAATTGAAGTGTTGGAACAGACTGCTTCTCTTTCAGAAAAATGCATGTGAGTTTCTTGTGAATGCTTGTAAGTAGCTAAAGACACTTTCAAAGGAAAGTGATTTTCTCTGAAAGGACAGCATTTAGAAAGTGAAGCAACACTCCATTCACTTCGCACAGTGAATTGAAGTGTTGGAACAGACTGCTTCTTTTTCAGAGAAACGCATGTGAATTTCTGTGGAATGCTTGTAAGTAGCTCAAGGCACTTTCAAAGGAAAGTGATTTTCTCTGAAAGGACAGCATTAAGAAAGTGAAGCAGCACTCCATTCACTTCGCACAGTGAATTGAAGTGTTGGAACAGACTGCTTCTCTTTCAGTGAAATGCATGTGAATTTCTGTTGAATGCTTGTAAGTAGCTTAAGGCACTTTCAAAGGAAAGTGATTTTCTCTGAAAGGACAGCATTTAGAAAGTGAAACAACACTCCATTCACTTCGCACAGTGAATTGAAGTGTTGGAACAGACAGCTTCTCTTTCATAGAAACGCTTTTGAGTTTCCTGTGAATGTGTGTAAGTAGCTTAAGGCACTTTCAAAGGAAAGTGATTTTCTCTGAAAGGACAGCATTTAGAAAGTGATACAACACTCCATTCACATCGCACAGTGAATTGAAGTGTTGGAACAGACTGCTTCTCTTTCAGTGAAACGCATGTGAATTTCTGTTGAATGCTTGTAAGTAGCTTAAGGCACTTTCAAAGGAAAGTGATTTTCTCTGAAAGGACAGCATTTAGAAAGTGAAGCAACACTCCATTCCCTTCGCACAGTGAACTGAAGTGTTGGAACAGACAGCTTCTCTTTCATAGAAACGCATTTGAGTTTCCTGTGAATGTGTGTAAGTAGCTTAAGGCACTTTCAAAGGAAAGTGATTTTCTCTGAAAGGACAGCATTTAGAAAGTGAAACAACACTCCATTCACTTCGCACAGTAAATTGAAGTGTTGGAACAGACAGCTTCTCTTTCATAGAAACGCATTTGAGTTTCCTGTGAATGTGTGTAAGTAGCTTAAGGCACTTTCAAAGGAAAGTGATTTTCTCTGAAAGGACAGCATTTAGAAAGTGAAGCGACACTCCATTCACTTCGCACAGTGAACTGAAGTGTTGGAACAGACTGCTTCTCTTTCAGTGAAACGCATGTGAATTTCTGTTGAATGCTTGTAAGTAGCTTAAGGCACTTTCAAAGGAAAGTGATTATCTCTGAAAGGACAGCATTTAGAAAGTGAAGCAACACTCCATTCACTTCGCACATTGAACTGAAGTGTTGGAACAGACAGCTTCTCTTTCATAGAAACGCATTTGAGTTTCCTGTGAATGTGTATAAGTAGCTTAAGGCACTTTCAAAGGAAAGTGATTTTCTCTGAAAGGACAGCATTTAGAAAGTGAAACAACACTCCATTCACTTCGCACAGTGAATTGAAGTGTTGGAACAGACTGCTTCTCTTTCAGAGAAACGCATGTGAATTTCTGTGGAATGCTTGTAAGTAGCTTAAGTCACTTTCAAAGGAAAGTGATTTTCTCTGAAAGGACAGCATTTAGAAAGTGAAACAACACTCCATTCACTTCGCACAGTGAATTGAAGTGTTGGAACAGACCACTTCTCTTTCAGAGAAACAGATATGAGTTTTTTGTGAATGCTTGTAAGTAGCTTAAGGCACTTTCAAAGGAAAGTGATTTTCTCTGAAAGGACAGCATTTAGAAAGTGAAGCAACACTCCATTCACTTCGCACAGTGAATTGAAGTGTTGGAACAGACTGCTTCTCTTTCTGAGAAACGCATGTGAATTTCTATTGAATGCTTGTAAGTAGCTTTAGGCACTTTCAAAGGAAAGTGATTTTCCCAGAAAGGACAGCATTTAGAAAGTGAAGCAACACTCCATTCACTACGCACATTGAATTGAAGTGTTGGAACAGACTGATTCTCTTTCAGAAAAATGCATGTGAGTTTCTTGTGAATGCTTGTAAGTAGCTTAAGGCACTTTCAAAGGAAAGTGATTGTCTCTGAAAGGACAGCATTTAGAAAGAGAAGCAACAATCCATTCACTTCGCACAGTGAATTGAAGTGTTGGAACAGACTGCTTCTTTTTCAGAGAAACGCATGTGAATTTCTGTGGAATGCTTGTAAGTAGCTTAAGGCACTTTCAAAGGAAAGTGATTTTCTCTGAAAGGACAGCATTTAGAAAGTGAAGCAACACTCCTTTCACTTCGCACAGTGAATTGAAGTGTTGGAACAGACTGCTTCTCTTTCAGTGAAACACATGTGAATTTCTGTTGAAAGATTGTAAGTAGCTTAAGGCACTTTCAAAGGAAAGTGATTTTCTCTGAAAGGACAGCATTTAGAAAGTGAAGCAACACTCCATTCACTTCGCAGAGTGAATTGAAGTGTTGGAACAGACAGCTTCTCTTTCAAAAAAACGCATTTGAGTTTCCTGTGAATGTGTGTAAGTAGCTTAAGGCACTTTCAAAGGAAAGTGATTTTCTCTGAAAGAACATCATTTAGAAAGTGATTCAACACTCCATTCACTTCGCACAGTGAATTGAAGTGTTGGAACAGACTGCTTCTCTTTCAGTGAAACGCATGTGAATTTCTGTTGAATGCTTGTAAGTAGCTTAAGGCACTTTCAAAGGAAAGTGATTTTCTCTGAAAGGACAGCATTTAGAAAGTGAAGCAACACTCCATTCACTTCGCACAGTGAATTGAAGTGTTGGAACAGACCACTTCTCTTTCATAGAAACGCATTTGAGTTTCCTGTGAATGTGTGTAAGTAGCTTAAGGCACTTTCAAAGGAAAGTGATTTTCTCTGAAAGGACAGCATTTAGAAAGTGAAACAACACTCCATTCACTTCGCACAGTGAATTGAAGTGTTGGAACAGACTGCTTCTCTTTCAGAAAAATGCATGTGAGTTTCTTGTGAATGCTTGTAAGTAGCTTAAGGCACTTTCAAAGGAAAGTGATTGTCTCTGAAAGGACAGCATTTAGAAAGTGAAACAACACTCCATTCACTTCGCACAGTGAATTGAAGTGTTGGAACAGACCACTACTCTTTCAGAGAAACAGATATGAGTTTTTTGTGAATGCTTGTAAGTAGCTTAAGGCACTTTCAAAGGAAAGTGATTTTCTCTGAAAGGACAGCATTTAGAAAGTGAAGCAACACTCCATTCACTTCGCACAGTGAATTGAAGTGTTGGAACAGACTGCTTCTCTTTCAGAGAAACGCATGTGAATTTCTATTGAATGCTTGTAAGTAGCTTTAGGCACTTTCAAAGGAAAGTGATTTTCCCAGAAAGACAGCATTTAGAAAGTGAAGCAACACTCCATTCACTACGCACAGTGAATTGAAGTGTTGGAACAGACTGCTTCTCTTTCAGAAAAATGCATGTGAGTTTCTTGTGAATGCTTGCAAGTAGCTTAAGGCACTTTCAAAGGAAAGTGATTGTCTCTGAAAGGACAGTATTTAGAAAGTGAAGCAACACTCCATTCACTTCGCACAGTGAATTGAAGTGTTGGAACAGACTGCTTCTTTTTCAGAGAAACACATGTGAATTTCTATTGAATGCTTGTAAGTAGCTTAAGGCACTTTCAAAGGAAAGTGATTTTCTCTGAAAGGACAGAATTTAGAAAGTGAAGCACCACTCCATTCACTACGCACAGTGAATTGAAGTGTTGGAACAGACTGCTTCTCTTTCAGAAAAATGCATGTGAGTTTCTTGTGAATGCTTGTAAGTAGCTTAAGGCACTTTCAAAGGAAAGTGATTTTCTCTGAAAGGACAGCATTTAGAAAGTGAAGCAACACTCCATTCACTTCGCACAGTGAATTGAAGTGTTGGAACAGACTGCTTCTTTTTCAGAGAAACTCATGTGAATTTCTGTGGAATGCTTGTAAGTAGCTTAAGGCACTTTCAAAGGAAAGTGATTTTCTCTGAAAGGACAGCATTTAGAAAGTGAAGCAGCACTCCATTCACTTCGCACAGTGAATTGAAGTGTTGGAACAGACTGCTTCTCTTTCAGTGAAACACATGTGAATTTCTGTTGAAAGCTTGTAAGTAGCTTAAGGCACTTTCAAAGGAAAGTGATTTTCTCTGAAAGGACAGCATTTAGAAAGTGAAACAACACTCCAT